>NC_141355.1:13474202-13661702 GCF_057382095.1 Aulonocara sp. 'chitande type north' Nkhata Bay
ACCATGACCCAATGTTCCCGCACTGCGGGCTAAGCTAATAACTGTTAAATGGGGCCAGTGCACAGCTCTCTGTTATACAGTGAAGACCATAATGCTAGCAGACTGACATTTAAATAAGCCAAAAATAAAAATAAAAAATATGCCACAGCCCCACAGTGCTACAGAATCATTTTGCCATCTGCTGTCTGCCATGTCAGACACACAAGATGATTTATATACTGAAAGACAGACCCCAGCCTACTCCTGACTGATGTAATATCTGTCAGCTGATTTCTAGTAAAGTCTGCCTACATTTTGTATTCCATGCATGTTTTAATACATGCAAGAAAATCTGCCAAACAACTGAAGGAGGAAAAAAATTCTTGTGACTTCCTCTGTGCGTCATGCAAAATTCATATCATGCACATCAATTATTTATAAGTACTCATCAAGTTTCATCCTCAAAAAGAGATTATATTATATAAATAAAGACCATTAGCAGGTACAAGACCTGCATCTGCATTGACAAGGTACTACTCATACAATTCTTTGGCCAATTTACTGTTTGGTCGATTAGAAAAGCTTTTTTTAAAAAAATAAAAATTAAAAAAAATTAAAAAAAAC
This sequence comes from Aulonocara sp. 'chitande type north' Nkhata Bay, assembly GCF_057382095.1. Taxonomy (NCBI): domain Eukaryota; kingdom Metazoa; phylum Chordata; class Actinopteri; order Cichliformes; family Cichlidae; genus Aulonocara; species Aulonocara sp. 'chitande type north' Nkhata Bay. Next base: position 13,474,806 of record NC_141355.1, read on the forward strand.
CCACCTCTGCAAGCTTCATTGCCCAGCACAGCAGTTTAACACAACATTACAGAAGAACGGCTGCAGATGCCAATTACATAAGGATTAAACTGGGGGAGGGTTAACAGGCACAGGCTTTAACAGAATAATACTGCATAACAAATGCTGTCTGCAAGAAGCCTCTATGTGGCTGTGGCTAGCAATCAACAAGAACAAATTCATCAAATTTGGCAATGCCACATAAGCATCCATCCATCCAATATCCAGAGCTGGCGGCCCAAAAGGCCGCTCCCTTGATGTGTGACATCTTCCCCATTCACCACAAAGTCTCTGACTTTCATCTACTACTACAGCTCAGTCCCACATTTCTAAAATTACACTATTAAGGATGAATTACTTTTCTTTCTTTCTTTTTTAATTGAAATGTGCATCTAGTATAAAAATATGGTGTCACCAATAAAACTAAAGCAGTGGCAGATGCTGAAATGATCTGTAACAATACATCAATAGCATTTTTTTGTTCAGCAAAAGCTATAATTATGTTAACCTAAAATATTTTTTGTAGTAGACATTGTTGGGCATTCACCGACACCAATTTTATATCTACACATACATTCAATTGCAATCAGTGACCTCACGCAGTTTAAAAAAAAAAAAAAAAAAAAAAAAAAAGACCAAGAGAAATCTTCTCTGGTAGGTTTCAAAATTAGAGAAATGTGTTCCTCGTGAGGGGATAGACCATATTCATGAAGAAGGCATCCTTACCTTTCACTTCCAGGCTGGAACTCTGAAAGCAAAGAAGGTCGACGACGATGGGGCTGGGTGAGGTGGGGACTGTATTCCCTGCTATGATGAGAGGGGTAGTCAACCAGTCCGACATCCTACAACAGAGACAACAAATCTTATAGAAACTCCATCCTCATTAGAACACCACGTAATGTTAGTGTTAGAAAACCACAAATACCTCCCCCCAAAAAAAGTCTCCTGCCTTGGTTCTCCTGTAATTTCTTATCTTTTATCTTAAGCTCTCTGTCAGTTGGCGATATGTCACACATTCCATCAACTTTCATCGTCCAATGAATATGATGACATAAAGGAGCAGCAGGGTTAAACTAATGGTGGCCTACCTAAAGTCTTGGAACTTCCTGTCATTCAAGTGAAAAAAAAAGCCTTGCAAACACTAAAGGTCAGTGAATGAACTTTTACGTCAGCCAGAGGCCTCTTCTTTCAAGCACAGACAGCTTTGTCGACGATGCGTGGAAGAACATAATCTTGATAATTAGGAGATGTGGTGGAAATCATGCGGAAGGCCTTGATGCCGACTCCATAACAAAAACATGAACTTTCAACTCAAACATCTAATGAGGGGACCATTTTCAGGTTACGGCAGTGTAATCTGGAAAAACACCTATGGGGGTCTTTGGGGTTAAGCCCTTTCCAGTAGATCTGACTAAAATCCTGTTTACCAAATATCCAAGTAGGAACAGCCAAGCCACAACTACAGTTTTCATCTTTCAAATGTTTTTCCCTACAAAACAAAAAGGCAACACAAGTGATCCCATTAAAATCATTGTGTGTAAGGCCCCTTACCGTGTGTGCCCGTTGCAGCTGCAGTGGTAGAGTGGCGGGGTTTGGCAGGTGCCGTGTGTCCACAGTCCTCCGGCCCGGCGGCACAGTCTGGGGATGAGAGGACATGCTGGCACAGCCGCTTCCTCTACAGGCAGGAAGTGGGTGTTGCTGTAGAGCAGATGCTGCACATTATCGGCCGTTTCTTTTAGCCTGCAACCTATGAGAAAAGAAAAGAAAAAAGATTAGATGTTTTGAAAGTTAGGCCAGTGGAATTGCTCTCAACAATAGAATAATCACAAAACTGGCTGTAAGCACAGCTCTTTGATGCTTTCTGGATAGTACATCCAAAAAAAACTAGAGATCTTAGAATGTCATCACATCCCTACCACAGCTGCTCCACCCTTAGTAAAGAAGTGAGAATCCTTGCACCTGCTAGACCCAACCTCTCATTCACAGCCTACTGAATGGCCCACTGTCCACACACGGAGGACTTGCAGACAACACCGGCCAAGACAAGCAACCAGCCAGTAAAAATACTCCAAGCGCGATGGGGTTTTAGGACCAACATAAATAACTCATTTCCAGATAGAGATGTAGGTCTCAGGAGTCAGGCCACTAGATTTTAACTGCAGATGACATTATGTAAACCAGAGTGGTCACATCCACAAGGAGTATGGCATATATGGACCCAAAAAAATAAAAAAAAATTTAAAAAAAAATGGACATACAAGTAAAAACAGCCCTGAGTGCTACCTACAGAATGAGGTATAGGTAGGTCTGTCACATAGGCCTGAAACAACTTTAATTATTAATATAATATATATGTTATCATTATGAACATATATGTGGACCTCAGGCACCTCCTGCAACAAGGAAGGAAGTGAAGAGAATTTGTTACTTAAAGGTAACAGGTGTTAATCACAAGGACAGACATACAGAAGAATAAGTTAAAATTACTTTGCAAGGTAAAGGAAAAAAAGAATCATCTAATGACATGCTAACTGCAATGCAAATGCTCAGAAATGGTGGCAGCATGCAGTACTTGCAATGCACTGGCCGCAACCCTGTAATTGGGTTTAAAACCCCATAAAAAAGAGGGAATAACTGCCCTGTCCTCATTACAGCGACCATGCAAATTATAGCAGATGTTGGAAAACATATTTGCAATATAAAAATTAAAGAAAAAAAAAAAATTATATACATACATACATACATACATACATACATACATACATACATACATACATACATACATACATACATACATACATACATACATACATACATACATATGAAATTTGTTTCTCAATGGGATGGATGGATACACTTATAGTCTTATTTGTGAGATTTCACTCTCCACATGATGTTCACCGTCATTCTCAGGCACACTTACAAGCCTGCTTTGCTAGTAGTAGTAGTAGTGGATGGACTAGTGCCTGCGACATGTGTCCCTGTGACTTCTGCCAGCAGAGAAATTAGGCCTCCTGCCATTTCTGCAGGGCTTTGGCTAATGACGCCTCCCTCTCATAGCTCATGTTTCAGTGCTGTGTGTGGCGCACAACAAGAGGCATGGTGAAATATGGGCACTCAACAGGGGTACTGATCGAAATCTTGACAAGATAGCAAAGTGCTTTAAGTGCACTGCAATTTTGTAAACTGAATGGGAAAGCCACTGTCACTGAGCCAAACGCTCAAAACAAGTCCAAATGCATTTCACTGCTCGACGACAAGATAGGACACAGAGTAGTTTCTTACTTTAGTCTAAAAAACGCTATGCAAAAACACTTAACAACAAACATAAGTAGTTATTAAACATATGAAATAAGCAATACCAACTATGTATTCATACTTTAATATGCAACAATGTTTAGTGATTTGATAAATTAATGACTATTAGAACAGAAACTACAAACACATTATCTTGTTTCATTTGGTTACTTCCCAATTTTATTGATGACACACATATGAAAGACATGCCCTATATCCTATGTGGAACCCTCCATTTCCAATACTGCATTAACAAATCGAGCCTTAACTACTGCTACTGGCTGTTAACTGAGCAGCAGTACTTAATTTCTTTAGTGCTGGAATATTAATTTGAGTAATAGAAAGAAGCACTTTGCCTACACTGAGATTAGTCTAATTTTAGATTTAAATTATTAAAGAATAGATAATAAGGAAAACTAATATGCTGTTTGGCTCTACAACGAAAAATTAATGTTCACTATTTTACGGAAAGTGGCAACGATATTGTGCTGGGCTGCTCCAGAAAAGCTGGCAGGTTAGCAAGTAATGGCAGACAAACATTAAAAACTACAGTCAATCACTGCAATCTGCAAGCAACCAAATGAATCACTTGGTGCAGCAATAGATTTAATCCAGCAACAGCCAGAAGCCTTCAGTAACCGCTGCCAGCCAGTCGGGGAATACATGTTGTTCCCTAGCAGCCGGTGGTTGTATCACATTCAATATGGCGAACAACTCTTGAGTATTGTGGCCATGACGTCACATGACAAACCGCAACTACTGGCTATAGTTCCTCATAGTGAGCTCCTTTCAAGTCTCTCAGCTGGGACAGGCTGAGTAATAATCTTTGCAACTGGTAATAAAGTAGAACTTTTTATAGCACAATGAACCAGAGACCAAATCACAGCACTACTTTGGGCAGAGTACTATTGTGCCAGTCTCCATTGTCTGACTATGATTTTGAGTCTTTTTTCCCCAGCACAAAGAGGGGCACTATCTACCCTTCCTTCCTGTTCAACTGTCACAAACACAAAGTGTCACTTGATTTCAGTTACGCAAAGGGCTCTATTACGAAAGGCTGAACATGGCTCTGACTGTAAGAAACAGAGGAGCTCTGTAAACATAGGCTCATAGAGGCCACAAGATGGGAAAACACTGCTCAGAGTCTCACACCAACTAGAGACTGTGCCTTTGTGTCTCGCAGTCTAAACTGTGGCTTCAAATATTTTCACAAAACTAGTGCACACTCATTGTTTGGTCAGACAGACTTGAGTAAACAGACCACAGAGGGAAAGTCCTTTAGCAGAAACCCTTAAATAATTTAAGACACTATTACTGTATTGACATAATGTGTACTATTCAAAATAAAAGGTCAAAAAAAAGAGGCCAGAAAGACTTAAACGGGGTGAGATGAGCCTACCCACGCAGAAACCTCTCTTTGATGACTGTCGTGTTCAGAGAGATTCCCCTGAGAAGTGAGAAAACAAGTCTGCAGGCCGTCACAAGATCGGCTAGGGCTGCTCGATTATGGCAAAAATGATAATCACGATTATTTTCACTGAAATTGAGATCACGATTATTTGACGATATTTATTTAACCCTTTAAGACCTACCATAGAACCAAGTCCACCAGAGCTTATATTATTATTTTTTTTACATGTTGTAGCGCCATTTGTGGGAGCATTTCAAGTTGCTATACATCAATACAACTGTTATAGCCCATATTTTAATAATATGTATGCATTAAGTGCATAGTAATTACATAAATTGCAAAAAAGTGCAATAAACTACAAAAAAAATTGAAAATCGCTTTTGTTTTGTTTACATATATTTCTACTTGGAGAAATTTAAGAGGTTTATCCCTCAAAACTTTAAATACAATAAAGTTGCAAAAAAAATAGTTTCCCACCACAGGAAATTTATTTTGAGTGTCTTCATAGTTTTATTTTGGAGATACAGCAATTTTTATATACTGCAGGAAAAACAAAAAACAATCCTATGATGCAAATTTGCAAAGAAAACAGCATGTGCATCATTTTACTGTGGGAAGTGTTACGAACAGCTGATAGGAACGGCAAAGCATGTTTCTGGAATATTATGTTTTTGTTCCTGCAAGCGCTTTTTATGCAATTTTTGCAAAGCTATATGTGGAACGAAACCGTGACCTAGGACAAGCTGATGGCATCAGATGTAAGTACAACTCCTCCGGTTTCATATGCAAAACAAATTATTGCGCTAGCTTACACGGTTCAGGTTCTACAGGGATTTAACAATAGTTACGCAAAACGGAGCGTGCTGCTCTGACCGGCTTTAAAGGGTTAACAATAACTTTAAAAAAATAATATAAAATAGTGTGCAACACCACTGAAGTTTTTTTTTTTTTTTTTTTAAACTCTTTTCAACCAACGGCAGTCACTCTCCAAATAACTTCTGCTTAGCTTTCCAAGCTTCCCTCGGGTCCTCTTAATCAGCGGTCTCCACCCTTTTTTGCGCCACGGACTGGTTTATGCCCGACAATATTTTCACAGACGGCCTTTAAGGTGTCGCGGATAAATGAGGGAGGGGCTAATAATCGGCTCAGTCATTTTTAATGATCGTTGAAAGCCCAGATCGTAATCGTGATTAAAATTCGATTAATTGAGCAGCCCTAAGATCGGCAGAGAACAAAAAACCTCAATCAAGATGAGAGAACCAACACAATGAGTGATCTTTGACATCCACTCTGAAGCGAAAGGGGCCTTCCAGGCGACGGGCTAAACACATGCACTGGCACTGCTACAGACACCCACAGGCAAGTCGTTGGCTTGCTTCCAATGCTGCAAATGAACTCAGTCACCTCACTCTCTCGCTCTAGCGTGCCTTCCTTCCCCACTCTCTTTTTACTCTCTTCTTTTCCACATAGTAGAGTGGGCCTCAACCTTCAGCAGTGCAAGCCAATATTTCATCCTCTTACCCCCACACACCCCACCCTCCCTCTCCATTTTAGGAATGGCTTTGGAAATACTAGCACAGAGCACACAGACGGCTTGCAGTCTTCAAGTGGAGCAGAAGGCAGACTTCAAACAACAGTTTCATTCTACTGATATAAACAGTTATTCAAATCTCGGTGTGCTCAGACTTTGTAGCTTGAGCACAATTGATTGTCCTCATTCCTGAGAAAATTAAAGGATTTTTTTATATACATGATTGTGAATACTAAAATAGAAGCAAACAACTATTTGCCATGTAAAGATACAGCGCTGTAATTGTATCCTTAGCAGAGACCTAGTAAGCTCACTACCAGCTCCATATGTTTATTCTGAACTGAAGTAGCTTTGCATGATTTACAGTTCAAGGTAATCTGTGTTTATCCTAAACTGGGTCTTAGTGTATCCCCTCAGTTCATCCACCATCTCAAACAGGCCATTTTAGCTCCCTTACCCCTTCCTTTATGCCAACTTTCTTGTGATTGGCTGCCACTTGTAAACAACAAGTAGGTGAGGCTGTTATACTCACTACCCGGCTCAGACACCCAGAGAGTGCCTCTCTGGGACCTTCCTGTATTTTAAAGAGATGCGAGTGAAAGCAGCATTCATCTAAGTGACAGGAAAAATGTGGCCACTAGGGCTGTGCGATATGACCAAAATCTCATATCCCGATAGATGTCTTCTATCGTTCCGATAACTAAATAAATCACAAAAATGTTACATCTTCTGAAAATTCTGTGAATCCAAATTAGATGCTGTACTGTCATTTTTGTTAATTTTAAACCAATTCGATTACCATTACACAGTAGATTCTCTTACACATTAACCTAAAAAAACAAAAAAACAAAAACAACCTTGTGCTTCCCTGACGTCCTGATTAGAAGCTTCAAAACCATTTTATCTACATGGCAGAAGATTTCTTACAGGTACTGAAAGCACACTCTCCTACAGTCTTGGTAAACTCCTGTATTAACATTTACAAGTGGTGTAAGCTTGTGTTTCAACGGGACTTTAACCTGAGTGTGTCCATGTATTTTTTCGGTCTTTACCAGTCTGCAGCTGATCCAGTGAGAGGAGAAAAACCAGTCTGTTCACACATCTTTGCACTTCCTGTGTCTTTATATAGCACCAAATGGTTATTGGCAAAATACATTTCAGATGTACGAACTGCCCAGACATATCAGGTGATCTGAGACAGGTCTGGTTAATGTCACTGGACACCCTTAACATCTTGTGGTAGTCATAACATGATTTCATATTTTTCAACTCTGGTGCTCTTATTTTTTATTTTTATTTTTTTTGGCAGGGGGGACCTGCAGTCTTATAGCTAAATCTGGAGAAACTTTAGCATAGTCTTGCACATTCATGCAGCTCTACTCCAACATTTTTCCTCATTCCCCATCCACAGAAATTTAACACAGAAACAGAGCCCTTGCAATTAATCCACTGAAGCCTAACAATTAGGCCCAAATAGATCTTTTAAGGTCAAAAGACATAAAGAAGGTCAATGCCCATCCTAAGATGATACAGTGGAAATCATTACACTATTTCCAAGTGAGCTCACCAACTTCGTTTTATATTTAAAGACAAAAAAAGGTTTCTCTTGACACTGATGTTTCCCAGACATGACTTTGCCTTGTTTCACTGTTTAAATAATTCATTCTGATCGGCCCGTGTCATGAACAGAAACGCCAAGACGAAGACGTACTACAAAAAGTAAAATGAAAAGAAAAAGAGAGAAGGTGATTGTAAATACCTTTCAGTTAATCTCAGAACAAAAACACTTAAAAGATCCAAACCAAAGTGCACCAGCATTTCTAGTGCCAGGCTGAAATATCAAAACAATGACGACAAGGTAGACTGCTGCCATTAAAAAGTAGGATGACGACATAAAAATCAATGCTGTAAAGAGGTCATGATGCAAGAAATATCTTATTGTAAGTACATGTTTAATCTAAGACAGCCATAAAAAAATTTTTTTTAAAAAGAACACAGGCACGATTTGTGCCAACAGACAACCCGTGTGATATGCGATGATCAGCGGCATCTGGCCAATGAAGAGGGTATTTGCCTGGTGTGCTAATGCATTAATTAAATATGAGAGCTGGAGACTCAGGCTGGTGCGGTTCTCATTAGTTAGACAATCACTGGTGTTGCTTTCATAAGGTGACAAGTACTACATCAGTAGGCTTTCAATTATTCTTAGGCAGCACGAGGAACAGCGCGCCTGTGAAAAATATTCCCTCTTTTCCGCAACAGTGGACTCACCCAAACTTATTAATAACTGCTAGGTTTTTATTAGGAATTTTACATTTACTTAACTACTGCTCCAAACTATTAGACACCACGTCAAAGCAGTCACCAGTGTGGCTTAAATTGTCAAAAACAGATTTCTTGTGTGTTCAGCATTTAGGCTTTGAAATGTGCATCAGAATTGGCATATCTCAATATGTTTGGACTAGTAATGAATATGGGGATATGAAGATATATCCATCTATCACTAACACCCAGACCACCACGTATGTGAAGCCCTCCTATGTCATCAAAACAGAAAGACTGCTCAGAGTTTTCAGCTTGAAATAAGGTTAAACTTACACTAATGTTGGCTTTCTGTGTCTATTTTAAAAAGCGCTGTGAACAAAAAGGCTAAGAGGTGAAGTATACTTCGCACACTGTGGCAAATTTGGTTAATTTAGAGATAACATACAAAGATGTCAACATTCAAATGTCTGAAAATCAGGCCGGAATCTGCATTTTATTTTTGAATGTACTCGATCTTAATCTGGCAATAGGTGCAAGGATGCTAGAAGCTTTCCTAATGATAACACTGCTAGCTGCCACATAGGAAAGCAGTTACCCTAGTTACCCAAACACTGCAGCCTACCCCTGCTTGACTTTCACAAAGGAAATCTGCGGTCACAACACACAGTCAGCAACTGAAGACATTGTGCAAAAAGTGTGAACACCCACAGTCAACTTTGACACAGCTGTAATTTGCCTGATAGAAAGAGGTACAATGACCCTTAACCACAGCCTGTCAGACCTTTCATTTTAAATCTGACGGAACAGCACTGCCTATCACACTAACAGCAGCATGATTAGAAACAAAGACACCTGCAGCCATGAGACATGAGTAAAAAAAGAAAAAAAAAATAACAACAAAGCTATTTCAGATGCCGTGACTGAAAATGAAAGTGGAAGTATTCAAGTATAAACAGCACAGGAAGCTTCACTGATATGACTCTTAATAGGTAAAATAACCAATGTAATGCTACCCAAATAAGGTCCTTTAAAACACAAACCTACTGTGCCATTTAGTTTGACAAGAAAAGTAGAAAAATAATGCTTGCCATACAATGCAATACGATTCTTAAAAGCCTTGATATTCTGTGCACTGAAAAGAAATGTGTCAAACGTAGGTCACCTAATTTGTTGCATATGCATCACATATATTTTACACTTATTAACATTAATGCTGCTTAGATGTCTATTTCAGGCTGTAGTGCCAGTACTGTGTTCTCATAAGAAAAGCCAATTACAGAACTCTCATAAATCTTAAAACATTTAGATTTGGTGGGTATTAGGGTTCAGTATTGCTGCCAATTTAGGGTTGGACCCTAGCCCAAAAGCTAAGTGAAGCACTAGATTTGCTAGGTTTGCTACAGAGAACCATCAGGGAAGTCATCCCTGAGAGCTGTTTGAAAGTACGTACCCCTTTTCCAAAGGTAAAACTTAGGTTTGAAACCATGTTAGTAGTTTAGCTTTGGGAGATGCTCTGCTACACACCTTTAAGGGAAACCTCTATGAGACTGGTATGCTGAAGCTATTAGTATAAAGGTGTAGTTAAAAAAAAAACAACAAAAAAAACCCACTATGATTCACCTACTGTTATACCCACAGTAAACAACCAAAAGAAAAATATATAACTACTCAGAATAATCCACTAGGATAGCTGTATCAGACATAAGGTAAAAAGAATGTGAAGAAGAAGAAAAAATGCATTTGTATTTTGCAATAAACTACACGCATCATTGTCACCATTTCAACACAGACTTTAAAATGGACTAATCTGACAGGAAAGGACTAGCCAGGAGGTGGTGAGAGACTAACAGAACCAGCGATTGGCTGTCCTGAACCTCCAGATGTGGTCATCCAGCTGTGTCTATGGTGTACAGTAGAGCCATTATTGGATTTCCTGCCTGTTCCCTCGCTACTGGCCGCTTCAGCGACATTGTGTGAAATTACATAAGGCTCGCCCTGCCCCCTCCCTGCTGCCCAGTGTAGAACACAGGCCTTCACACACTGCCAACTATGACTCCCTGTAATCATGCAAGCAAAGCCACTCAACCAAAACACTCTTGAGGATCTAAAAGATACTCCCCTCCTGCTCACTCACACATGCTGACGCCAGGGAAGCAAAATTTACGTAATTTCTCTGGTAACTCCATTATGAAGAATCAACAAAAATCTTAATAAGTGCCTAAGAATGAGTTTACGGGAATACGCCTACATACAAAACAAATGAAAATGAAAGTGTGTGTGTGTGATAGATAGATATATATATATAAAAATAAAAGCAACTTGGATCTCTATGACTATTTCTCCCCTTGTAAAGCAACTAAATACATGGTAGTTGGATATCTGTATGGCTTCTTTGACTGACAGGTGTGCTAGGAAAGGCCACGAAAACCAATGTCTGTCCCTCTCCTCTGACAATTCAAGCTACTGCACTGGACTGCTGCCCTGCATGTGTAGCATTTTAATAGTCTTGTAGCACTAATTAGCAGCTTTTTTGTCTTTAAAAGTGAAGCTCACTAACCAAGCTAAAGTCTAGTTTTGAACCCTCAAGATTGGCATTTCTGCTGTCGCCATCTTGGTTTCAAAATTCAGATGTGACAGGCAGGGGAGGGTTTGATTGTGAAACCACTTGCTGGCTGGTTGACGGCTTGTGAAGCAGAAGTCACGACCCAATAAGTAAACCACAAATAATTCTACTCTTCAAAACAGTGTGACCAAGATTTACAAGATAAACCCAATTTTTAATACGACCCCAAATGAGAGACTGAGACCATAAACTCAGCAGGAAATCGTTTACTAAGTCAAATACGAAAGCTTTTCCTCGTATACTTCCATAGAAACACACGTCTTTTTGCAACCACAGCTATCACCATCTGGTGGCATTCAGATAGAAAATAGGCCAAAGGCACTTCAAATTTGGCTTGATGTTTCCTACCTGGAAGCTATGTAAAGCCATGTTTTAGTTTGTATATTGACAAAGCTAAATGGTTACATCTTCTGCTAAGTGTTTGCATTATGTCCGAGATATAAAGGTACTTTCTTTCGCTTCCGACTGTTGTATTATCACATGCATTCTGGATTTTATCAGCCAAAACTGGCCTATCGAGGATATTCAATGGTAAGTAGGTAAGTAAAACCACTGGAAACAACTCAAGTTCTCTATCACAGTGCTAAATTATATTGTTCATTTATTCTTTGAGCATACTTGTAAAATTAACAGTTATGCAAATGCACTACAAGTGAGGCAAATCCAAAAATCTGAACTAAATAATATAAATTCAAGTTGTCTAGATAAACCTTATTCATTCAGGTCAGAAATGTCAAAAAATGCACAACAATACTCCAACTCCGCCTTCATAACTTGTCTGGTAAAGTTCACAAAGTAAAGATAAGGAATTGTTCATGTAACAGTTTACATTTTATGCAGAAATTGTTGTACGGCCATTACTGTTAGAGTACAAAATATCATTTATCTGTTACTGACACACAAAGTTATTTCCCAGCTGTGTGGGACATGATAACATGAAGCTTTAACTTATGAATCTCCCTTTATTCTCCATTGGCTCTTTAAAGTCCACCTGACATTCAGCTCTCAATTCTAAGCAGCAGGAAATAAAACTGAGGAGTGCACTTGTCTGCTGAGCTGACCTACGTCCCCTGCACTGCTGCTTAATTATTCAAGAACTTTGAAATGTTCTTCAGTATGGCAGCATGCAACCCGAGTGCCTTTTTGCCCCTCATGATAGCAGCTTCATAGAACTTCCAGTTGTGCATGACAAGGTGTCTATGCATGTACACTGACATCGTGCATGTATTGCCAAATACTAAAGTCCATACATGCCTCCAGTATTGACACAGATGGCACAAACAATACACCGCTCCCAAATATGACACACAAGCTTGAATTAATTACAGTCAGGGAACCATTTAAGCAGGGAATAAATCCAAACATTACAAAGCAAAGACCAGATGTCATATCAACAGCTTGATGTACAGGCACATTCAAAAGGACTAATTTGTTCCAAACTGCACTGTCATGGATCCAAGGTACATGTCAAGACAGGAGTTCAGTCCTCTCACACAAGCACACGCAATCAGTAATTACACTTTCATACCTCTCACTTCTACAGTGGAATACAGCTGATATGTGTTCACCAACTCTCAGCTTGGCTAACTAACATCCTTTAATGGGGGAAAAAAAAAAAAAAAAAACAAATAACAACGCTGTAACACACTCTTAGTAGAAAACTTGGGCTAATCAGAGAGGCAAATGCAACACTACCCACACTGGTAGCCTACACACAAACAAGAAAAATGCCCTTTACCATGCTGTCATCTGTGTTGCGTAAGAGAGTCAAGTGAATCACTTACCACAGAGCCATTTCTAATCTTTGCTAATCCGCTGTCTGGCTCTCTTTTATAGCGTTTAAATATGGGTGACTGGTTTTAATAGCAAGAATATTTCATAGCTAGGGAAATCAAAACAGAACACCTTATGAATAATAAATGACTACCTTCTAATAACAGCATCCAAACACAGGTGTATCACAAGAGGTTTTGAGATGGTGTTTTACAACACAATAAGAAGTGCTAAGTATCTTTTCTGACCATTTAATTATCTTCATAATTGTATCGATGAAACAAAAAAAGAGTAAATTAAGTAGCTCAACATTAAACATTTGATCATATTCTCTCGTATTTAAAACGCAGTCATGTCTAATCTTCAAAGTCACCAACTAAAAGAGAAACTCATGACATTTAATAAAAAGGAGCAAGCTAACCTAAAAAGGAAAAGATACAACGATTCCTGTAATAGATCATTGTAACAAAAGGAAGTGAAGTTTGGTGCTCAAAAAAAAAAAAAAAAAAAAAAAAATTCTTGTTACTAACCTAAGATTCAAGTGTTTTACGATAAAGCATGGGCTTATAAAACGTGTTCTTCCACATACCAAAAAACCCCACTAGAAATGCATACTGCCACAACATGAATACAAACAATAGTAGCAGTTTAGACTGCTGTTTATACAGTTTTTGTAATTGACAGGAACAGGTAGTGCATTAACGCAGTGATAGAGCGCCATATCAACTGTCAACATCATCTACAGCCTATATACCACAAAATTATTCTGGAAGTACTTTGTATGTAACACAAACACACAAAAGCCAAACAGCCAAAAAATAAGGTATTGTTTAAAACCCTGATAGACTACTTTACAATAAAGGTCAACATGAACACCCTAAAGAGTGTAAAAAAAATAATAAATGTCTACTATAACAAGATAGGCAATCAGTTTTCAATGTTTATACATGAGGAATTTTACAGGTTACTTCTCAAGCAACACAAATTCCTGATTGAAGAATAGATCTCCCGTTTTTAAACTTTGCAAGGTGATGGACACAGAATCGGTCTGACCTCCATACCCTTTCAATCCCTAGGCCAGCAGACAGAACATGCCCAACCTCCTCCTCTCTATAACTGCCTAAATGTTAAAATTAGATTACTTAGATGATTAGGGCAGAAATCTGAAGCTGCAGGATAACCAATATCAGAGACATTTTCTTTGAACAACACATCACAACAAGTTTTTCCATTTGCAATCACAAAAAATAAAAAAATTAAAAAAAAATAGCACAGCTGCCTAACTTCGGCCCCCCCCCATGTAGCCACTAGAGCTGGGGTGGTACCATTGTCCAGTTCAATAGCACTTAGATTGTAATCTGAAGCAGAGCAACAGACCAGCTGTGCTTGATCATAATATTCTATCACACTGAGTCATGCATAACATTCTCCACACACAAAACCTACCAGGTGCAGTCCACTAGTGAGCAAGAAATGCTAGACAGCTGCACTTACTCATCCAGTGAGAAGGAAACTGGGTTGGAGGAGGGAAAGAGCCTGTGAGGCAGTTTTACAGAGACTGCCTCATATTTCTCTCTTAGGTTTCCACATGTAAACTTGAGGGTTCATGAAGTGCACCATGTACTAAACTTGTGTCGTTTCCCTATAATCACTCTGTTTGTGCAGCAGTTAGAGTAAATAAACATTTAATTTGCTGTGTCAAGTGCTAAGTGTTGGAAAAGTCACATCTGCTTGGATTTGCTGCATTATGAGGGTAAGAAACCATGTGAACTTGTGATTTAATTCTCCATCCAACTGGCCTGTATAGCCAAGATTCGGGTAGAGATTTGAATCAAGGCTTTAGCTGATATAAAACAGTGGCTTACAGCCCTGACACACCAAGCAGACAGATGAGTTGGATTGCATGTGGACAAATGTCACCAGATCTAGTAAGCTGTTAACATCTGATTAAGAATGTATATGCATGGTTTGACACTGGCCAACAAAAAGCAAGTACAAGGCAAGTGTTGTTCCCATACCACAAATACCATTTCTAAAATCCAAATAAAATCCTTATAGAGCACTAAGGACACTCAACTGAGTCCGAATCAAGAAAAAATTACATTTGCCTACCTACATACATTCATACATGTCCATGAATACATATCTGTACATTTCTTCATTTTTACAAGGATTGGTCAAGTCTGAAGACATACAGCATATAAAGCTAGCAGTTAGGATGTATATAGACAGACGTTGTTTTGCCTAATATGCCTGCTGTGCTAAATCCACTATCAGAATGTGAAGAAACAACCGCTATGACTTCAGTTCAAAACTTGTGTGCACTGTGCTGAAGAAATATCAACTAAAATTGGACTATAACCAGGCCGTACTTTCCTGTAATTCAAATATGTACCATGAGAAGGAACAGTGAGCCAGTGTAGCATATATTTAACCAGCAAGCCATTAAAAACATTCTTATTTATGATGATAGCATAGGAAAAGGCAAAGCCTTGTAATGAAACGTGGTTAGGGCTGTAAATCTTTTAAACACGCGTCATGATTTGAGTTACAAAAAGGTATTTTGCATAGCTTCACTTGGGTTCACCATCTCCACCATGGTGTTGCCTATTTGCCAAAACACCCAGTTGAGGTGTTTTGGCAAATATTTAATATTTATTTCCCCAAATTAAAAACATGCTTAGGCACTACACCCAAGTCTCAAACATTCATTATATACTTTCTACATCCACAAGTCCACTAGGATCAACTCAGGTTTAGAATTTGATTGCAAAGATCCATGTGGATGTTCATGTTTTTTGTTTGTTTATTTAGGGGGGTAACCATGCAAAATCTATAGAAAATTTACAGTACATTGCAATATCTACGCATGAACAAGTTGACTTCAAAGTAGTATAACAGAACATTAGTTTGTTATCAGGTGTCCAGCTGCCCATGTATGTGTCTGGAGTGTATTCAAGACTGATCTGACAGTTCAAATGTAACAAATGCAAAAAAAGAAAAAAAATGTAATCAAATTTGAGGCAGTCTTTTACTATGCATGTACTGCAAATGCTCACATTACTCTGACTATAACACCATTTTTAACTCATCTAGAATATGATTTTAGTTACAAGAGTTAGATGTGTTGCACATGCTCTTCCTGTATATGGTATATTTTGTTGTTTGTGGAAGATTACCTGCTATATCAGAGGCAGCTAATGGTCACATAAATAAAAAATAAAGAACTTGTGACATTTATTATTATGAAAGAAAGACATTTGGAATTTTAATGGAAATCTTTGATTTATGGCGATGCAATGTGCTTTGTCTTCCCACAAGAATTTACTGTAAGGATTCATCTTTCACAATGAAATAAAATGAAATGAGCAAGAACTTCCCCTTTCCGGTTTCATAACTCTGTTGTGTTTCTTAATAAGAGAAGAAATTGAACTAGCGGTGTAACGGTCTCCCTGAGGCTCCATGCAGAGCACGGGATTATCTCCTGCCCCCATTACCCTTCTGGAAAAGGGGGAGATATCGCCTCACTCAAATTTAACTCTTTACAATCCTGACACTATGCAATACAGACTCCAATTTTGAGGATTCACATCAGAATTAGATTTTTGATTTTGAGTGCATTATGGATTATTAGGAGGTTTAAAAGCTTTTCAGCCTGCCTGATCACACACCAAGTGTCTACAAGTACTATAACTGCTTGTAATATTGAGTGATTTTACATTAATGTACTAAATAAGCTAAACAACCTGCGCAATCAAACATCACACAGAATTTGTACTAGAGGACATTAAATGTCCAGTCCAACCGATTTTAATATGCAGCTGTCCAGAAAAATTGAGGGCTGAAGCTTAGGAAAATGATATTTGTTTCTAATAATACTTAGCTTGAAGCCCCCGAAATAACATATTACGGTGTCATGACGCAGTACCGGCGCAATATTTCCCCCACCCGACCTGCTGCCACAGCCATTACTGTCATTACTTTAACAACAGCGTGGGCTTCAATCCAATACATGAATGTAAATGCAAACAAACAAGGATGACTACATGAATGAGACAATCACAAGATTACATAAAAGCTATGGCGGAGAAACTGAGGGATTGCTTCATCATTACTGGTAACTGCAGGAACATTATTTGTACATTAGCCAACGTTGGTGGTGAAAATGGCATTAAACGAAACAGCTGATTAGCCATTTTCAGTAACAAAACACCCTCCTTGTTGCTATAAAGAGCATGTGTATAAAAATAGCTTCAGTAACACACACACATACATCATAATATCCTAACTACCCATGTGCTCATGTTGCTTATGCTAATTAGCAATGTGGAGCAGTAGGTGGTTAATGGGTGGTTAAACCATGCTAGTGTTGGGGGAGGGGTGGGATCTGATGTATAAATATCAGAGTGAAAAAGAAATGAATCAGAGGGTCTTTCCCTTAATTTATCTTCCAACTATCTTTAGATATTATGGAAATTTGTCCCAATTTGACTTGTGCACTGTACCAGATGTTTAACGGGAAAACTTCCTGCTGATAAAGTTAGATGTTTCAGTTGACAGGAAGTAATCTAAAGCAATCAGTTGTTTAGCATAACCTATCACACAAGCGTTATAAGGCACTGGAATAGCTATAACACATGCAAAATAAATACATGGATTGCATTTAATACTGATTGATTTTGAGTGAAACACATTTCATTCATTTGTGATAAGGCATTGCCTGCTTTACACAAACACACTCATCATATTGTTGTCCAACTCCTTTTTTTGTTGTTGTTTTTTTTAGCTCTGCTTCAAACCTGTGGTCTTACCACAGATCACTATTTTTATCATTGGTGACGTGCATAATCTATGTACTAATGGAAACAGGAAAATGCATTGACTCTTTGGTCATCCGTGATACAGTGCATCAAAGTGGCTTACCAACTTGGTCAAACTATATCCAGGGGAAAACCCCGTTTTATAACCAGAGAGGACAGATCAGTAAATACATCATTTAATCCCAGATATCCAGACAGTTACAGTTTAAGGTTTGCAAGTTTTTAAATATACATTACCATACCACTATGTATGTTCGCAATTGTGTGTTCCCACACGTTTCAAACGTAGGCACATAAAAGTAAGATATGAGACAAAATATGAGTTTGTGTTTCTTAGGGAACAATCACAGCAACACAAATTTCACAAGACAAATGCCTATTATTTGATTGCTGATAATCGGCTTTTATCTACAGTACGTGTTACAAGAGTTGAAGATATACACTATAGAACAAATAACTTTAGAGAACAAGGACACCATCAAGGTGAACGTCCTCCCTAGCATTCAATATTAGGAAAACGTCTTTTAAACTATTTGTAACTCACTACCTTAGGTATCCAACCAAAGTGTTTTCAGTCTTTACAGAATTAACAGGTGTGTCTCAATAGCGATTAACTACTTAGAGCCACCAAAATTAGAATGTTTTTATGACGGACTATCATTACATAGACTGACTGTAGAGACAGGAATGCAGTTTACCGGAGAATACACAGAGGTCCAAAAACCCCAGTCCAACTCCAGCAAGTATACTCACTCAGCAGCAATGTTGAGAAGCCAAACACTAACGCAAACTCCCTTTACTTTTGTTTTTAGAGACTTGACATCAAGCTGCTTACAAAACTACTGCACGCCAAATATAGCTTATCAGCCATCTGACAACAAACCAATTCGTCCCCGCTAAAGCCGATTCAGCGCATTACGTTCACTTCATGTACAACCAGTGTTTACAAACGCAAACCGGGCGCTATTGTGCATAGCCAAGTTAGCAGGCTAAATGACTTAGCTTGAACCCATTTTCTGGTACCGTATAGTAAAAAGTTGACAATCACTAATATTGTCGGATATTGGTCGTGTTGTGTGTGGAATAGCGTCAGTAACGAGTCACCACCAGTGTATGATTAATTCAGCTGAATAAAACTGGCGCTGGCTACTCGGTCATTCTGACAGCTAGCTTGGGAAGCTACCCTGGTTAGCCATTAGCCAGCCTAGCCTAGCCTAGCCATGTAGCACGTGTTCCGGATTTATAAAATAATTAACTAGCTGGGAATAACCAGCCAACTAGCACTACTGTGGCAAGATGGGTAACCAGCTAGTCGAACACCGCGAAAACATTTAATTTCATACAGGTCTGATAGGTCATGTAACTATAGCACAGCATAGAGACTCGAAAAGGTCAATACTGCTGTTTCTCCTCCAAAGAATAGCCGGACCCCGTCATCCAACAGCAGAACAGACGCCCCCCCCCCCCCCCCAAAACCAATGGACACAGCGAGCAATGAAAGCTAACTAACCTTAGCGGCGGGGCAAAAGAAATCATTCGGTGGTGTTATCGCACTGTGACTAACGTCCCAATCCTCGTCACTCGGTCCAATTTCGCTTAAAAGTCTTCTCGCTTCGACTAAACGTCTCTCCCCGGAATTAATCCACATGAAAGAGTAGTTTTCGTTTTCATTTAATCCGCTAGCGGTTTTCGGATACGTCGTGCCTGTTCCTGCACAACACAGTGGTCTAGTACTACTCCCTGAGCTGCTGCTGCTGAGACCATAGCAGGGATGAACCGCCTCTGTCTTTCTCAATAGGTCCATAAGCTCTCTCGCTCCTCCTCTTTACTCAAAGCGCTGCACATTTCCCATGCCCACAGCATATTCAAAATTATAGTAATTTGGCATGACTCATTTTCATTGGTAAATAAAATGTTATGATTAATTTTCCAAATAGATTTGTAGGTGTGCTATTTAGGTGATTAACAAATATATATGTATAAAGCATACACGGTACAGCTGCTTAAATTTCCATCATAATCTAACACACTACAAACAGTCCACAAGAATTTCCATCTTATCCTGGACTTATTGGTACACATTAGACTCAAACGCACTGGCCCTCTCCAGTTACACCCCTCCCTGCTCCTTTATGAACCCAGAGCCTCCAAAAAAAGGGGGGTCAACCCAAGCATTAAAACTCCAGGAAGTCTACATCTGTGCTGCTTGATTCCCATGGAGAAGTACAAGCTGTGAATACACTGACTTAACATTGAAGGATAGTATTCAGGAGATCACAACATGCCATGCTGTGAACTGAGTTGATGACTCTGCTGAAGCCGGTCCCTTGCAAATGATCTGAAACTGCTTTCTCTACTTCACACTGGCTTCTAAAAGTCACCACCCATGCTGCATCTACTTGAGTCACAGAGAGGATTTTGTGGAAAATGTCTGGCTGCCTTGTGGGTTTTTTTTGTTGTTGTTGTTTTTCAATCAGCAGGGCTCATTAAAAAAAAAATCTGCTGAAACGTAATCCTGGTTTTTACAGTCTATGGTAGTAAGTTTCAGTTAATTTTATGATTATTTATTGTGTTATTCCACTTGGACAAGTCCTTGGCAACCTGTATTTGCCATATAACTATCTGGCACACTCCAGCCAGGCTTTATCTCGCCCTAAATTTAAGCAGCAGCCTTTCCTATGATGTCAGTTGGGATTGTTTTTTTTCTTCCTTTCTTCTTTCTTCCCTGTGTTTTTCTTTCTGCTCTGCGGTTTGGGAGACCCCCTCTAACCATCAGTATAACCACCATCTCTTCGTTCAGCCATCACAGAGCAGGAGAGATAACTGTTTATTTCAGCTGGGTTTTTTGGACCCAGCCGTTTGTCTGAACAATCTCTCCCAGATCTGCAATGCCCAATTTATCAGCTTGTTGATAAAGTGCAAATGTTTCTCACTTGCCAGTTTTGATGTCAACAGCTGTGTTTTATCTGCAGCCAGACTCCTCATAATGTTAAACAAAGCTCCAGACAAAGGCCAAATGGACACAACACTCTCTTTGCCTTTCTCTCCAAATTCTCACAACTGATAAATCTGGACAGGGCGCACTTTTTCCTGAATGCAAAGCAAATTCGGCAGCTCACTTTTGGATCCTCTGGGGTATCTTTTCTACAAGTTATTCGTGCAACTAAAGGATTGCTTCAGTAGATCCAGAGCCCACATGAAAGGCACCACCAGGGGTGAGAGCATGAACTAAGCAGACTTTGGAGATTTTAAAGGCAATCAGTTGGCAGATGCACTGCAGACATCCATAATGGCTAGGAAATAAAACATCAACTAAGCACCATCCTGTGATGACATTACAACAGCCACAACTCCATTGAATTCTCAGCCCACATCTTTCTATCACCAGATAAATTTCTGCAAATAAGGAGTGACACATATAACAAATGAATGAACTGTAATGTGCAGTTCTCCTTTCTTTTAGATCAGACCATCAACAGTATGAGCTGACCTGCTTTTTAATCTCAACCGCACACCTGTAAAGTTTTGTATCTTGCACTTGTGTGACATTGTCACGGTGACATCATTTGTACACAGATTGCTTCAGTTGGTGTATCCAGAAGCACATTTTGCATCGCAGGCACACAGAGACACACAAGGTGAAAACAGCAGCAGCATAGAAAGCCTTTTAGAGGTGAGAGGAGGCTGGAGGGAAAATCCTCATCAAAACAGCACTTCTTAAAAGATGGGCCGCCACCCGGAGTCTGCCAGATTAATGGAGCTCCCCTTTCTGAATGATCAGCTTTGATTACAAATTCAAATACTCTCATGCCGCATGGTCCCATCCTTCAAAAACCCGTGGCC
Source organism: Aulonocara sp. 'chitande type north' Nkhata Bay (assembly GCF_057382095.1). Taxonomy (NCBI): domain Eukaryota; kingdom Metazoa; phylum Chordata; class Actinopteri; order Cichliformes; family Cichlidae; genus Aulonocara; species Aulonocara sp. 'chitande type north' Nkhata Bay. The sequence goes on from NC_141355.1 coordinate 13,496,387, forward strand.
GATTAGAAACACATTATTAGACTCTGGCATTTTTATTTTTTTAGTGCATTCATGGGTAGTATTTAAGGAATGTTCACTTAGGCTTAAACTAATTGGATTCAAATACAGTTAATCCGGGAAATGTGTCTGTTCTAATAAATAGAAATAAAAAAAAAATACAAAAAAACATCTCTAATTGAAATCGAGTGTACCATTTCTAATGTGATTTCTAGATGAAGGTGATGGATACTTTGAGGCATGCGTCGCTATTTATATCTCCGGTGTAATTACATGCCAGCTTCTTCCTATTGCTGTGATGTACATTTTTAGCTGAGGCATAATTCATCCTGTCACTGCCGGCATTTATTATTGTCACGACTGGGCTCGAGTCAAACAGCCTGGGAAAATTATCTTTCCCCCCTGGACGCAGGCGCGAGAGAAGAGCCTGATTTTGATGCCACTGTTTGCTTTGTATCATTCACACGTCACTCGTGGTTTTTGCAATTCAGAGCGAGGGCTGAAATGCATTCACAGCCACAGCATTTCACCTAACTGCCTCCTCGCCGCCACAACAAAGACAGCACTGAGAGCAGAAATGGCAGCACCTTCGCTGAAGACTCTAACGACTGCCTGCATTGTTGGAATTCCGGCTTAACTTCCTGAGTCTGTCCACACCTGGCCGACAGCCAGCAAACGCTTTTTTCTCTCTCTCTTTTTTTTTCTTTTCCTGCCTTTTATCAAGATCATGTGTAGACTAAATCTCACTGCTGAGACATAATATGAATCTTTCCAGCCTCGCTCACATGTAATACAAAGTCGGATAGTGCTCTGTGTCTTTGTTACATCATGCATCCATGTAATTTAGCAGCTTTAAAAAAACAAAATCACAGATATTGGTTTGGAGTACAAGTTTAAATCTGTGCAAGGCAGAAATGTGATTTCAACCCCTGACTGAAATAACCAGCTCTCTCTCTCTATATATATATATATATATAGAAAGAGAGAGAGAGAGAGAGAGAGAGAGAGAGAGAGAGAGAGAGAGAGAGACAGAGAGTGCTGGATAGATAGATAGATAGATAGATAGATAGATAGATAGATAGATAGATAGATAGATAGATAGATAGATAGATAGATAGATAGATAGATAGATAGATATGTATAAACACATCTATATGATGCACACTCTGCTTTCATGTGACAAATCATGCTTGAATTTCCTCTGGCTGGTGTGGGCGTGACAGGCATATTCACACTTGTCCAATGTCCAAGTCAACCGATGGAACTGGGCTCGAGTCAAAAATTGCAGGAGCTTAGCTCAGTCAACCATCTGTCAGGTTGCATGGATTCATGTGGAGTACACTAAAGTGGACCTTGTATGGACATGTTCCAGCAGGACTGTCATGAGATCAGTGTTCACCATGAAAGGAAGTTAAAAAAAAAAAAAATTTCAATGGAAAACTGATGTGAGGAGGATGTGTGATGATTCACTGCATTTACCACTTTCAGTACATAGGTAGATAGACACATGGTTTAGCATATAATATACATTTGCATATGGATGGAGGTTTGGCATTTGTAAAGCTCGTCAGAAAAATCAGTCAGCATAGATAGCTGCCCTCTGATTGGATGCATTACAATCAACAGATAGGACGTACAACGATAACACTGATGCTTTGTACAGATGCAATCGGCTCCTGATGCTGTGGACTTTCCTAAGCGTGCTATCAAAGTTGTGATATAAATCTTGGCAGTTAAGAAGCAATAGTGATGAAAAAGCTACAAAGAATCAGTGTCATATTCTGCTGGCATGGGCGTAGAAGTGAGCTTGTTCAGCTCGAGCAGTGAATTGTGCCTGCTTTCCAATTTTGGACACATTTTCTGAAAGAAAAAAAAACATAATATTACATTTGATCTGTGATGATGATATGAGTTCAACTAGTCCTTTCCAGCAAGGTCCAAAAACGAATTTCTTTTCTTACTCAAGTGGCTGCTTTTTGTTGTTGTTGTTGTTGTTACATGGAGAGCTGTAAGCCCAAAGGTGAATTGCTGCTGATCAGCCAACTCAAATACAGCTCTGCAGGAAATGCTGAGCTCTATAGACTTGGATCTAATGTAAAAAGCCCAGGATGTCCTTCACTTTCCATTCCAGCCCTTTGTCCACTGTGAGATAACAGGCTGTAGGCTGACTTTTACATAAACTAGACTGAGGCTAGCACTAGTTCCAGGAAAAATGTGTGGGAGGTCGAATACTACCATTTCGATGGAAAAAAAAAAAAGAAGAAGAGGAAGAATGGGGTGGGGGTGTATATAGGTTGCCATAGCACTAAAGGACGAAGAGAAATAGCAGCATTTTCAGTGGGAGGACAGAGAGGGGAGGGCTTCAGAAGAGTGCAAAACCCCCATAAATAAAGCTAATGAAATGGCAGTTCAGTGTGGAGATAGGTGGAATGGCTGGTTGGGTCTTACCCACTGTCTGATTTATCTTCAGTGGTCCTGTGAGCACAGCAGGGGGATCCATTACCTTACCTCATCAATAACATCCCATGGACAGGGAAAAAGGTCTGCTTTCCACACTGACACCCACCCCAGGGACCTGCTCAGAAAAGCTCACTTAGTGGGGGGATGGGACGTTGCTGTAATGTAGTCACATAAATGTCTCAGCTGGGGGATGGGTTACTTCAGTGAGCTGTGCGGGTGGTAGTGGTGGTGCTCAATATACAGCACAGAATACTATTCAGCACATTGCTCCAACTCATGATTGTATGCATGCTGGAAATGGAGTCTTTTGGCATTTCCCACATGGTCACACGGAGCAGCTTGGATCTTTTCTTGCATGTCGACGGTGAGGTGCAAACGTACACTCTTTGAGCGAGACGACGCTGGGAGCTATGATCTAAGAAAATGACAGCACAGAGAGGCTCATAAATGATTGATAAGGTTCACCTAATTCATAAGCAATGCCGGTGATAAACTGGAAGAGTACAGGTTCATTCATGCCCGAGATCGTGCTGTACCATAAACAGTGCTGGGATTTTGAAAGTGATCCCAAAAGGTTGGACTGAAAATGTGAAGCCACAGCAAACAGTTCTTTAGTCTAACAGAGGGTTTTTGGAATTAAAACACGCTGCGTGACAACGATAATAAGGCTTGGAAGTGTTTTACACTAGAAATGAGGTGAAATGTTAACAGTGCTTACGGTCTAGAGGGAGTTGATAACAGCGGAGAGATAAGAATAGAGTGCAATAGTAGATACTGTGACTGAAGTAATCTCTGACACACATCCCTCACTCTGTGCATGTGAGTGTGTGTGTCTGTGTGCGTGTCTGTATATCTTTCATGTGCTTTTTGTAGGGAGATCACAAGATAGTGGCAGTGTCTGTGCAGGCTGAGTAAGTCGTCCTGAGGGAGTAGCTTTTTAGCAGTGTGGCTGAAAAGGAGGAAGCTCGACACTCAAACCACAGAGACACAGAATGAAATCCTTGTGAAGTCCCCCTTTTTTCCCCTCTCTCTCTCTCTCTCTCTCTCTCTCTTTCGCTCTCTCTCAGCTGCTCCAGTGTCAGCTAAGTAAACGTTGGACTTTGATCACAAAATTGAGGACTTCACTCCTTGTGTCAAGTCAAGAATTCACAATTGCCCTAAGAGAACTTCTCCAGGGTCGCGTCCCGTCGGCATGAGGTATTTGCAGTGGGAAAGCAACTCTAACTTTTCAGAGAATGAAGCTGACTGAATTTCACCCCTGAACACTTTTATCTGTCGTATTACTCTACGACCTCTGTGTTGTAATATACAGTGAGCCTTAGGGGGCATTTCTTTTAACACACACACACACACCGTCTCCAGACATGCAGATGTAGCTCCTCTGGGAAATGCAGCAGGACTCAGGCCCTGACAGGCCAGTGGAAGACTGAGTTAGCTGCTCCACACAGCTACACAGATTTAACACTTCCACTCCCATCTGTAGGTGCCTATAACGTGCCTCCCTGCATCTTTGTTTCTTTTCTTCTTTTAATTTTTAATTTTTTACTTTTGGCTTGTCTGCAAACAAAGCAAAAGAGATAAAGACATATTCGCCTCTAATTCCTCAACCCTCAGATCTTACCGGACTGTCAGACATGCTGAAAACTGAATGGTTTTTTTTGCTTTCAAACTGATTGAAAATCAAGCATCTGTGAGGTGTTCTCAGAAGCTAGCTGTGCAAGCAAACAGTAAACACAGCTTTGATGCAGAGTATGTTAACCTCAGTCTGTAACTTAATATCGCTGTTAATGTCTCAGCAAACAGTCTACTATTTACACCAGTAATATTAGCAACAGTAGCATTCACAGAGCTAATGTAGAAAAAAGGTAATACTCAGTACTTACTCTTTTTGTTTCCCCTCAGGTTTTAGTACCTGCCAGCCTTTAGCCCTTCTGTTACATTAGCTTGTTTGTCATTCAGGGTAGGTAGTGTACAATGTTTTAGCGAAGTTTTATTTTGTAGCTTCACCAGCTCTAAGAGGAACTTTGAGTGGTGAAATTGGAAAGAAAACAACAACACTGCGTTAACTAATGCTCAACATATGAAAATATATAAAAACTGTTCTGTATTTAGCAGTGAGGAACTGCATGGTTAGGTGGCAGTTCACTTTTTTAATAGTACAGTGGAAACAAATGCATGCAGCACTATTATCAGTCTATAACCACACTAGTGTCACTGAGAGGTTATGCTAATGCACAATGCTGCTTTAAACTAAATGTTAATACTGGCAAACAAAACTCCTGTTAATGTTATGGAGTCATGTTTGCCATCTTGTGTGTTAGTATGCTAATATGTGCTAATTAGCAAAAACCCCAAAGCATACATATTACATATATATGGTCATAAACTAAAGTGGAAATGGAAAGCTTAACCTGATGGTGGCACTATGGATTTAAAGAACCATAAAAGTTTGTAATATTTCTCTTCAGTGAGATTTATGACATTTTGGTTAAAAAAAAAAAAATCGGTTTGGGTCAAAAAAGCTAAAGCAAAAAAGCTTAACTGCTGCATATTAATGTAATGCTCTATAACGCTTTTGAGCATTCACATGTCTCATTAACTCACAGAAGCGCTTTCTGTCTGACATTCACAACTTGAAGTTCAGTATCGATATGCATATCCAAACACATGCATCTGTATCCGTGTGTAAACAGATGTGTATATAAGCCGGCACATATGTATGTATGTAAATCTATTATATCGGTATGTTTGCAGCTTTGCATTTTTATATTTGTGGGTATATATGTGTAGATAAACATATATATCAGGATAATGATTATTGTTGTTCTTGATACTGCATTCTTATGTCATTTGATTTCACTTAAATCTTACTACCCCCCACCACCACCACCATTTATCCCCCTTCCAACGTGACATGTCCATGTCCTGTGCTGTTGTATGTATTTAAAAAAAGACAAACATGCTCACATATGATATAAGAATAAAACCAAACCAAACCAAACATCTGAGCAGTACTTTGCAAAGAACAATGTGCACAGAATAGATGAATACACACACACACAAAGGAGGATGTTGCTATATGCGTCCTTGAGGAAGAGGGTGATATCCTATTCAGCAGCTTCTGTTTGGTTGTGCTGACATCAAGGTCAAAATGTACACAGCCCTGCTTAGGAAGGATGGAAAATAGTCCATCAAACGAGCATTGAACCAAGCCTTGCATCGTGGAAAGCGTTGATGCAGGAATACCGGGTCCTCTGAGAATAGCTGCTGCTCTGTAAGCATCTACGTCGCTCCCCGAGCATCCACTTCGAGTATTCCTTTTTCCCCATGATCTGAATTTTTGTCCTTTAGCAAAGACCCTCAAGTGTCTTTCTGCCGAAACGCCTTTTGTCATCTTCTGGTGAATGAAAAGGGATTTAATAGATTTAGGGATTTGATGATATAGGTCTCGCTTTGGCTGTGTGTAAATTCCTGTAAAACTATGCGAAAGTCTGCTGTGGGTGACTACAAGAGGAAAAAAATAAAATAAAGGCAGTGGAAAGAGCTGAGTGGACATTATAGGAGAGAGTAACAGAAGAAGAATTTAGTCTTACACTGCCAGAGCTAGTGAGTCACATCCGATCTGAGAGATTCGTGTCAGATGTGGGAGAGTGGGAGGTGTGCGTGTGTGTGTGGGCTGCAGAAATATGATATAGAAGAGCCAATCCAGCCTGCTGGCGTTCTCTCTTGAACACCCAGAAATTAATCCATCCACCTTGGAAAGTCCTCAAGGCTTTTTCACACTGAGGATGCAACGTGTTAGTAGCAGACTTGAACAGGGTCTTTGTGTGTTTGTGTCCATAGAGACTGTAAAGGAGTGGGGGAAAAAACTGCGCCATATACACCAAAGATTATGTGTAAGATGCACACTGATTCTATTGTTTGGAGAAAAGAAAACCAAAACTCTGTGATAGTGATATCCTAAACTTGAACTCATGCCTCAGTGCAGCTGTGTAACTTCACAACACCAGTTCTACTTGCTGCCTGGGAGCAGCATTGCACTCTGTGACCTTTGCTCTACATAAAGGATTGACTCAACCACTGCAAGTGCAACATTTCAACCATAATCTCACACTTGCAGATTTGTATCTCTTCTGTCATTATTGGGCAAAGGGCCTAATAATGACAAAGCCTTTCTTTTGCACCTCTGCATCCCATCCATTCACTGTCTGTGTCTGCCCAGAGCAACGGCCCCCATTTTGATCCCGGTAATGATTGGTGCCCAGCCAGGTGGCAATAATGTGCCCATTCTACTGTGTTTCCTTCCAGGGGTCAGGGGTGCTGGCTGATTAACATACAGGATGTGACCTTTAATCCACTAGCAGCTCCTTTCAGCATTAATCTCCCCCAGCCAGCATTCAGCTCTGATAATGGCATGTTAATTAATGACGCTCTTTTGAGGTAGTGTCAGCCGCCGCTGGATGATCCAAGAACTGGTTAACACCTTGCACATGTTCAAGTCATCCCAAGAATATCACGCACAAGACTCCGTCGTGCAACGGGCAAATTAGATAATTTCCCGAGCGCAAACATTTTCTTCAGTGAGAATCAGCGGGCTCAGTGACTAAATGTTGACTGACGTTTTATACTCAGTCTCAAAGGCTGTAAAATGTAAATATGCTATCTCGCGCATATCGCCCCATCAGTGTTTGCTCTAGCAGGAGAAATGTCAATCCATTCTCTCTCCTTTCCCCTCATATCGCTCCTGATCAAGCTGCTCGCTTGAATGCATTCACAGATGCACAGGATCTACCCAAAGGACTGTCATCGCCCCAGCTTATACATATTTAATCAAATATTTACATTCTCTTGCACACGTTCCCCACTGACATTAGGAGAAGACAGAGCTGCCGAAGTCCGGGCTCCCCAGTTTTGTGTACACTGGATGAGTCAGAGTGACAGAGAAGACAAGCAAAGGCCAGACTTGTCTGGGAACTGTGACAGGATTTATGGCTCTGTGCGCCTTGGAGGGGAGGCCGCAGAATTGTGTGTGCATCTCTGTGTGTGTGCATCTGTGTGTGTGTGTGCGTTTTTGTTCAGCCCTTCAATAGACTGGCAACCTGTCCAGGGTGTGGCCCTCCTTTCACTCTACAAAAACTGCTATAGGCTTTAGCACACAATAAGCCTGAATTGGATAAATGGTTAAGAAATTTAGTGGATGGATGGAAAGTCAAGAGGGTTACCAAACATATCATATTCAGGTAAAGGCAGAGCAGCGGGTTATTTTCTGCAGTTCCAAATTGCAAAGGTTGGATAATCATGCTTTCCCCAATTAAGAAATGTTGCAAAAGTTTAAATTTTCTTCAAGCAGATGTTTAAAAAAGCCATCCATGCCTTCATCTTGTCACATTTGGACTATTTCCTCAATAATTTGGTCTCAATCAAAAGTCAATCTCTCACCTTCAGCTCTTTCAAAACTCCACATCACTCCCATCCTCGCTATACTATGCCGGCTACCTGATAGAAAACAGATCTAGGTGTCACCAGCAAAACAATGAAAAGATCTAAATTTCTAAAAAATGGACAGCCTGGGCAATATATAAAAAAGAAAACCTAAAAGGGCCCAAAATAGAACCCTGAGGTACGCCACAGGAGAGAGAAGCCACAGAAGAAGAAAACACACCACTTTTAACAGAGAAACTTCTGTCAGTCAGAGAGGATTTAAACCAGTCAAGAGCTACTCTAATGCCCACACACTGTTCAAGACAAGATAAAAGAATAGAATGATTGACAGTATCAAAAGCTACCGTTAGGTCTAAAAGTACTACTAGGAGAGTTTTTTTAGACATTGAGATGAAGAATGTGCTTCAAACAGTCCGAATGGATCGCTATTTACACGCAAGATATTTTTTGTTTAGTTTTTTGATTTTTTACTGCTTTTCAGGAGACACCCAGATGGCAGGTAGAAGCTTTTAGAGACGGATCATGTTTTTCATGGTTTTTGCTCAGTTGCAGTGAAAAACATCCACTTTGGGTCATTTTTTCATCATCCGTCTACGTTTGCATTTCTATTCATTCTCATTTAACCACCAGCTGCAACCAAGAAAATGTGTTTAAACGTTCACTCAAACCAAAACATTCTGACACATGTAGATTGTGTTGATGTGTGCGTCAGATTTTAAGTTAATATACGCCAACTTTGAATAATTCTTCCATTTTGTGTGTTTGGGGTTTTCTTATCCATAGTTTTCTTATGCATGCGATGGTACGTGTTTCAAAGATCCAGACTAATTCTGAATTAATTCCACAATCTATGAAATTATTCCTCATATTGTGAAAGCCCCCCACACATCGCAGGCCTTCATATGTAGCTCCAACTGACCCCCTTCCTGTTTTTGTCAACACTAACGCATACATTTCTTCATAAAATGAAGGCAAATGGTTAAAGTGAAACTTTATTTATGTCCAATTGTCCAACTAAGGTGAATTATTCTTTCTTTTTTTTGTATTTTTCTTCTTGAACTTTCTTTTTCTTGTGCATTTGGTTGTTTTTTTTTGTTCTACTTTGTCATGGACGGCCAGTAACTCTTGATGTCTGCAGTTCATGAAACGTACACTGGAGGTCTTTGTGTTTTTTCTTTTATTGTTGTTTCTCCTCTTCCATTTCAGTGTTTGTGTGCTGTACTTGGTTATACAGTCTTTGCAAAGTCTTTTGCTCACCATTGCTTGGATTTTGTTCTGCATTTTTGTTGATATATTCTTGTTTTTTGTCCTCAATTTCAGTGTTTTTGTCTTTTGCTTTGTTGTAAAATACTGGTAATTCTGTATTTTCTTCTCAAAGTCTTGGAGAACATGTTTCCAGTTGTTGCTTGTCTTTCAGTAGTGATGCATTTCTTTGGCGCACATCATCAAAAATCCCTCGCAGGCCTTCATTTTTCTTCTCCATGTGATGAGCTTGCACTGCATCCCTTGGTGTTTTTCCTTAAGCTTTCACTACAGTTCTGTGTTTGTTGTCTACTGTTGCTTCTTTTCTTTTTGCAGTTGTGTATTTCTTGGGAGCGCTTCATTAAACATAACTTGCAGCCCTTTGTTTTTCTTCTCCATGTTGAGGAGCTTGCACTGCGTCTCTTGATGTATTTCTTCCATGTTTTGGAGTTTGCACTGCATTTCTCTGGGCTTCTCTGTCACTTGAGTTTCCTCTGCTTGCTTTTGTTCAACCATATTCTCCAAATGTTGTTTTTCCTTGATAAAATGCTTAAATGCTCTTTTGAGAGCTTTAAAATAATTGCACTGAGGAGTGCTGGGGTGATCTTTTTGTCTCAGGCGGTGTCTTTTCTCTGACATTTTGGTATCATTTATACAATGCCTCTGTAAAGGAGCAAAATGTTTTAAAATTCTACTTAGTCCATGCCTAAGGTTTACAGTTTTTTACAGACGCTAGGACACATTTCTCAATACTTAGGTCACGTTTGCAAAACTCCTCACACAGTGAGCACAACAGAAGTCTATGTGGGCTAAACTGAGGACCAGTTATCATTGTTTTGGCACAAAATGCATTCAATGACTACATCTCTCAAATTTCATGAATTATTTTCTCACTCAGACGCAACAACTGCCAAAAATCTTTGTACGTACAGGACATTTTGCATGTGCTTACATACTGTTTTCAAAACTGTTAAACTTATGGCCAAAACAATAACACAATGCAAAACTTGAAAAGACAGCAAAATTCAACAGCAATATTTTATTGAAACATATTTTAAATCTAAAAATGCAGTTTAACCAGCCACAGCTGATTCTCATTGTAGATGAACATCTGCACAGGTGTTACTCCTTCAATCTTTCAACTCCTTCAATTCTGGCAGCCAGAATATTATTTCCTAGGTGTGTTGCCCTAGATGACATAAGATGTGATGTGGATGAGAACCTGTGGCCAAATGGAGGAGACCGAGTAGATTAGCATTACTATTGTATGTGTATCAGTGGATGGTGTGTATACAAATTCTTGTATTTTGGGATTACTTAGTGCAAAAAAATAAAAATACATAAACAAATATTGACGAATTCTGCATGATGTCTGATTCATTCCAGTAACATATATTGAAATTATAAACAGAGATGTGTCCTTGTTTTACACAAGAAAACACTGTGTAATGCTACATGTTGTTAGTGTTTTTTAGGTCATTGTTTTGTGGGTGACAAAGTGTGTTTGTCGGCTGTCAACCTTTGCTAGTGTTCTGGAAGAATGAGTTTATTTGAGACCTGAATGAAGTGTTTTGGTAGTTGTAGTACATTTTGAATGTGAAATGAACTGCTTTGCCAAGCTGACGGTCAGTTAGGAGGATTGTGTGAAGAGTTTTGCAAAAGTGACCTAAGTATTGGGAAATGTGTCCTAGCGTCTGTAAAAAACTGTAAAGGCTGCAAACAAACTGAGGTGTGGAAAATGGTTGATTTGAAGTTTTTCTTGCCTCCTTGGGAGTTATGAAAACCGATATGAATCCCCATATGAATGGAGATTCATCTGCACGGACTAAGGTTAATTATGGAGTTCCACAGGGTTCCCTGCTAGGACCAGATGTGTTTACATTAGTTTCCTCTAGGTAGCATCATTAGAAGGAAATGCATACATTTTGGCATACTTCTAGGCTGGGCTACTGTAAATCACTATTATCAGGATGTCCTAAAAACTCCCCCCAAAACCTTTAGTTAATCCAAAATTCTGCAGCAAGAGTACTGACAGGAACTAGAAAGAGAGAGCAGATTTCCCCTATATTTATTTCCCTCCATTGGCTCCCTGTTAAATCCAGAATTTTTTCAAAATCCTGCTCCTCACATACAAGGTCTAGAATAATCAGGCCACATCTCATCTTAATGACCTTCTAGTACCATATTACCCCATTAGAGCAGTTTTCTCTCACACTGCGGGCTTACTTGTTGTTCCTAGAATATTTAAAAGTAGAATGGGAGGCAGAGCCTTCAGTTTTGAGGCCCCTCTTCTATGGAGCCAGCTTCTAGTTTGGATTTAGGAGACAGATTAGGCTTAAAACTTTCCTTTTTGCTAAAGCAGCGGTCCCCAACCCCCGGGCCTCGAACCGGTCCGTGAGTCGTTTGGTACCGCGAGAGTTGAGGCTCAGGTGTGAAATGTGTGGTTTTCAGGGTTTTTATCTGTTTTCAGCTTTATTTTGTTATCGTTTTTAGCGTTAACTCGGTTTTCCTCGGTCTTTTCACGTTTGTTATGAATAACTCTTCTTTTTTTCATTACCGGTACTAGTTTTATTTTGTTGTATTTTTCCGCGACACCTTAAAGGCCGGTCCGTGAAAATATTGTCGGGCATAAACCGGTCCGTGGCGCAAAAAACCGCTGTGCTAAAGCATATAATTAAGGCTGGATCAGGTGACCCTGAATCCTCCCTTAGTTATGCTGCAATAGGTGTAGGCTGCAGGGGGATTCCCATGATGAGTGTTTCTTCTTTAGTCACCTTTCTCACTCACTATGTGTTAATAGACCTCTCTGCACTGAATCATATTGTTTTTAATCTCTGTCTCTCTTTCACAGCTTGTCTTTTATCCTGTCTTCCTTCTCTCACCCCAACCGGTTGCGGCAGATGGCCGCCCCTCCCTGAGCCTGGTTCTGTTGGAGGTTTCTTCCGGTTAAAAGGCAGTTTTTCCTTCCCACTGTCGCCCAAGTGCCTGCTCATAGGGATTATATGATTGTTGGGTTTTTTCTCTGTATGTATTATTTTAGGGCCTACCTTAGTTTAGCTCAGTGGTTGAGCATCTGCTTATATGCCTTATAACAGCAGCCTGGGTTCAAGTCTGACCTGTGGCTCCCTGTTGCATGTCTCCTTCCTCTTCATCCTTCACGCTGCTCTCCACTGTTCTAATAAAAGCAAGAATACTTTTAAAAACATAATAGTTTTAAAGTCTTACATGGGCTCCCACATTATGCATTTGGTCAGACCTTATGAACTGAGCCATTGCTTCCATTCCCCTGTTCGGACCCTTTTAGAAAATCTAGTATCTAGTATTTTTGTTTGTAAAACTTGAAGTTTGCTGTCAACTGATTATTGTTGTATTAATCCATCCAACAGTTGTTGAAAGAAAGAGAAAAAACATTCAAAAGAGTAAATTCACCGGCAGGATTCCTCCTCTGGACACCACTGATCCCTGTGCCACATATGGCAAAGCTCTACACAGTATCAGTTTAAGTTTAAATGCTGAAACGAGCTGAAGTATTTGCTCAGCACAGCGCTGAAAGGAGCTAACGATTCTGCTGAGGCTCCGGCACTGTGAGCAAACAACAATTAACAATTGTGTAAGTGTGATAAACCGGGCTGGAAGTGAGCAGATGAATGTTTTGGTTACGCAGTTACAAATGAGTCCACTGGTGTGCAAACACTGAACGGCAATTGATGAAATCATTTGGGTTGTGTTTACTTCACCCCGTGAAGTTATTTCATGTGATATTTAATCCAGTAAACCGAATAATGGAATAACTAACATCCTGTTTCGGCAACTGCAGAGTGATATTAGTAATAAATGTGAAGGGTGGACTGCTATGAAAATACTAGAGGCAGGAAGAAACCAGCCCAATCAGAATAAATCCCCTGTTCACCGAGAGTAAATCTGAATAAGTTATAAAAAAAAAAAGACTGAATAAACAGATCAAAGCTTAACATATAAACACCAGTGATTTATATCCGTCTAGAATCAGCTACTGCAGCTAAGACCAAATATGCTCTTTCTCCTCCTCACTTCACCTCCCCCACAATAGTCGCTTCACTTTTCCCCTCCAGTGTTTCTTCGCAGCGGTTTCAGAGGACTGCTCTGTTGGCTTGTGGCTGATGCTTCATTTATGGTACTGTGATTGTGTGTGTTTGCAGAGGTGTCTGCCTACGGACAGCTTACAGAAAGCGTTTTTCAGCCAACTGCCATCCTCCAAAGTCCCAACTGCACATTGCTCAATGTGGATGACGCCGTGCGTTGGTTGAATGCTGATTGGTTGACAAGTGGGCCAGTCTTGTGCCAAAAAGCTATCAACTGCCAAAGAGGGATTTCTGATGTTTCTATGTGTTTTTATTAGTGCAATATTTTTCCTTATAATAAGAACTAGGCTATAGTCAACAGAATTTATGAAGTGATTAGATATAAAATGAAAAATGACTTGTTTTGCAGCATCTTTATGACTCTGTGTCATTGTAACTACTTTAGAATCAAATCAGTCTTTTCTGGCCCATTAAAAAATATCTTTATAGAACACTGATGTTACTATTGTTGCAATTTCTGCTGCCATCTTGGCCGCATCGCTCTTGAAAATTCATTTTTAATGTCAGTGACACTTTTTACCCAGATAAATAAAGGAAATATAATAGTCACTTTTGCCAAAAATGACTCAAAAAGGGATTGACTCAATGCGATCAATTTTTGAAAAATACAGCATGAAAAGCACTTTTCCGCAGCTGTGATTGGATTACCAGCATCAAATAAATATTTACCACATGTGGTTTCTTTTTCTCATCTGAATAGGTGCGAGTCTCTTGAGGTGGCATCTTCCAGGATTGAAATGTAGTGTCTGTATTAAAAAAAAAAGAAAGAAGAAATTAGTTTTCTCTGATATTAAACCAATCCATTACACCAGTGTGATGGTCAAGGTCTCTTTCCCACACGTGGGGGAAGCGCAAGAAAAGTTCAATATTAGGCCAAATCACTAACTCTGAGCAGCCACATCTATTATAACATGGAGCTCAAGGATGCATAAAGGATTCCCTTGGGCTACGCAGTGAGCATGCAAGGAAGATCAAACCTGTGGGCAAAGGGAAAGCGAAGAGGAGGATAATTCAAACTATATAGGCGAGTGACTGAATGTCTCCAAGACCCCCCTCGTCACAGATGTTAAGAGTCTGGTTACATTTTTTGCTCCACTAAAGAAAAGTGAAAGTAAAAGGAACTCCTCCAGCGATGAGCGCCCTATTATGAAAAGTAGGACTGTGGGTGTGCCGTGTTAACTGAGAACGAGCAGCTTTTTCCACAGTGTGCCAAACCGATAAAACATCATGAGGCCCAGTTAAGATTTAAATATGAATATCTGAGCAGATACTAGATTGTTTAAACAACGAGGAGAGGCCAAGTTGGCCCCTATTGCCTTCTAGACGTTTGGAAAAACGGCTTACCTCAAACTTGTTCTCGGTATCACACTGGAATTAGATATCACCCTCAAATATCCTTTAAAAAAAAAATGGACCTGCACGCTTGTGTGGCCTTGAGGTATTTAACTACTGTTGTGTACTTCAAGAGGCATATTATTTACTCCATCACCGTTTGTCCTTTTTAAGCTTTTTAAGATTTGGAGGCTTGGACACAGGTCCTCACTTCTAGTCCTTTCAATAAAAAATGTAGCTGTGCCTCTATAAAGGGAACAAAGTTCAATTTAGTGTTATTCCTAATGCAGTGCATGCAAGCCACACCAGATTACACAGCGGTCATCCACAGTAGCAGGATTTTTAAGATATAAACTTAGTTCACCCCTTAAATAGTTTAAGGAGCAGTAGCGCTTCTTTTTTTTAATGAAGCCTTCGAGCATTACACAGACAGAATAATTTATTATAGCCACAGTTCATGTCATGCTATGATTTGGCAGCTCAGAACCAGACTACAGGAGCATTTCTCTCCTGTTATAGCCACCACAGCATAATAAGCCTCCCTAACACTGCCAAACAAAGCTGGCGTCGAGACATATATTACTAAATAAGCACAATTATCACCCTTACTAACATAACGTCCTGAACAGACACATTACAAACACTAATGACAGGTGTCTGCGTGTGCATTTTTCCTGTCTGGCCCGCAGTCCTGTGCTAGCTCCCCGGCACTTAAATCATTGAAACTTTGGGATACCCTGCTTGTAATAATCAGTATTTCTCAGCAAAGTGATGCTGAAACGCCCGCACGGTGGTTGTGTAGGTGCACTTAGTAATGCAAGGCTGACAGTTATGACAGAGTGTCGAGACAAGAGGGGCGCTGCGCAGCGCAGAAATGGCTGTGGGAGGGAAATAGGTGGTGTGTGTAAATAGCTTCTGTGTCTGCTGGAGAAGAAGCTCAACTATCTCGCTGAAGGGTAAACACTCTAAAAGCATTTGTTAGATTAGAATCAGAGCTAATACAGTCAGTTCTATACCTGATTTAGGTTATGGATTTAGTGCTGCATGCATATAATTCTATAGGACCAATACATGACCCTCTTATTCTCAGATAGGTGTAATGAAGACGCTTCATCACTCATTTACAGCAATTTGTATTTTTGTCTGACGAGGTCTTTGCACGTTTGGAAATACATTTGCACATTTAGAAACTCTTAAATATTTATTGCTTATTTGCTGTAAAGTTTAACAAATTGTGTGATTCTGTCTCTGCTTAGTGCATGGTGAGCAGATGCTGTAATACAACCAGACAGTATTAATCACAACTATAACTGATTATCACGTAGTTTGGAAAAATGAGGGCAATTTATTTGTGCAATGATTGCAAAAATGGGTGCTGATTTACTGCAAGTGGGTTTGTAGTGTCGCAACCGCTCACCTGTTTTCTCCTTTGTCTTCTCCAGGGTGTTCAGGCAAATGTGTCCCTGCGGGTCTGAACACTATTTAAAGGCTCTGGGAGAGACTGAGGAGGAGGCAGGGTGGGAAACATGATTGGGGTTTTTAGGTATCCTTTGAGGATAAAAGGATGCCAATTACCCGATTAGTGTTGGTTTTGCTTTGCTGCTGGTATAGGTCACGGGTCCTCCACAGAGCTGCTGGCTTCAGCTTTGTAAATTGAAGCTTTGATAAATTAAAACAACAAAACTTGGACTGTACTAAATGAACATCTGAGATTCCTGACTAAAATCTACAGGCAGGGAATCAAAGCAGGGTGGATGTTGGGAAACAGCTAACTGTATAAAAGTCACGAGAAAACCAAGTTAAAGTTGAGCTTTAAAAAAACAGAAGAAGAAGAAAAGGAGCGACCAAAATATACCCCCGTCTCTGCATGATTGAGATAAATACATAAGCATAGTAATCACCGTGTCCTTGTAATTATACACACAGGAAAAACTGTAACCCAGTCCTGGAAACCACAACACCCAGTAACAGCACTCAGAAGATGACAAGATGTCTTGCTCTTCTCTCCATTCCCTCTTCTTCTTCTTCTTCTTCTTCTTCTTCTTCTTCTTCCTTTTTTTGCTTTCCGCCCCTTTCCAACATTTCAGGCAAGGAACGAGGCCCCTGACCAAGATACTGGACTCCATCTCCTCATGAAGCAGCATGACTCGTGCACGTACGTGTGTCTGTGCGTGTGTGATTTATGTCTTCTCCAGACTCAGCTCAGTAAGAGCTGGAAGTACACTGCCCCCCTCCCCCACCCACCAACACCACCTCCATTCTCCCTCCTCCAATTGCCCAACAAAGCTCTTTAAAAATGTGTGTCAGAGGTTTGGGGGGAGGTTCCCCTGAGAGGCAAATAGAATTAGGGAGCTGAAACTATGCTATAGCTCCTCAGCTGACAGTAGGAGTACACGCCCTGGACGGACAGCATTCCCCCTCCCTGTTTCTATTTCTTTCTCATACCTGCACACTTTTTTGTTTTACATAACAGCCATCCGTATATGTGGAGAGAGGAACTGCGCACAGCATTTGGCCCGCGTGGTGCACTGAATACCCCTGAAATATGATACACTTGCTAAATATTATCTTTGTACACTTACATGCTGACACAAGCAAAGAAAAAGGCAAACACACACACACAGCCATGCACAGCAACCGCATCAGTGCTTCCTCTGGCATTAATCTCACACATTTATTCTGGTCAGTCTACTTGCAGGGAGGAATTCACCAGGAGATCTCATGTTGCATATCAACACTTCCATTTGTGCAGCGAGAGGCTTTAAGTAGGTTAGAGGCAGGCATGCACACTCCACTTTCGTCTCCAACCCCTCTGGGCAGTAAACGATTCTGTCAGCGAGGCACGCCGCTCGTTATCGACGTGCTCGCAGGCTGGAAGTTGCGGGCGCCGCAGCAGTTCCTGCTGAAGCAGTGCAGCCTCTGCCTCACAACAACGGCAATGAGTGATGATCGAGTGCATTATGGATCAGCTATAATACTGGAACACAGCAGCACGTTTAAACTCAAAAAGGACCTCTGCAGTGAGGTGATGTGCAATGATTCAAGCAGAGTGCGTGCAGCTGGAGAAGTGAAGATGTGATGGCCATTATTGCTTTTTATGAATTCTCATCAGTGATTATTAGCTCCGAAATCACCAGGATGCACCATCTGATAACCATGAATGCGTTTAGAACACATCCATCTGGTACTTTGAGATATTTCATTGATCTTGAGCTGGATCTGCTAATGGTGTCCCAGAAAAAAAATATCCAGGGATCACCAGGGAATTTATCCTCAGCGGAAGAGAAATGATATAAATAGAAACAGGGAAGGAAAAAAATGTGGTACTCTATGCGAGACTCGCTGAGATATTTCAGTCTGGACCAAAGCTGACTGGAATTGCCATCACTAGAGTCCCTGCATCTGTGTGGCTTAAAAAAAATGCTGCTGGTTGTTAATCTGTTGCAGCTTAAAGCCAACCCGCCCCCCTCCCCCCCTAGCCTGAAGCACTTTGGCTGCATGTGCAAGGCTTACAGCTATTTTGAAACAGGAATGTTATAAGGTATAGTTTTTCTGAATTCCCAAATCCTCAGTATGGTAGCTGTCCAGGAGGTTGATGGTGGGGGCAGTGGAAGATTAGATTGTGGATCCTGCCAGACCAGAATAATAATCCTCGGATTAATGGCTCCTGTTCCTTTGCATTGCTCAAACTTGCTGTGTTACGTTTCACAAGTGTTTGCGGCTGGAATGTGTGTTTTTGGATCATGCATCCGTAATCCACTGTACTGTACGCTCCACGTGACTGTGAACCCCATTATCTCATTATCTCCCAACAACCAAAATCAGCCAACTGCTTCATCTAACACACATGTTTCCTATCATGCTGGGGGCATTCCAATCATTCCACGAAAAGAATTCCACTGAAAGAAAAGATCTGTCATGTACCGAGCACAGGAACTGGAAAGGAATGGCTAATTTTATTTGTTCAGTTTAATTAATGTAGAAATGTATACAGGTAGTGCAGGTTATATGAAAGAGCAGCCTATGAAGAAACCAGTAGTGATGCCCAGGCTGTTACCTGGCTGAAATAGCAACCCTAATAAATAAAACGGGTAATTTTGATCAAATATCTAGAATATTTGGAGGAAATGTGCCATAAATATGATGCTTTGTTTTAGGACACCCCAAAGTCCTACAGTGGGTTACTGGTCACATTCACACCAGCACACTGACGCTGTGTGCTGTGGTTTTCAGTTTGTGGCGTGGCTTTTTTCAGTGGGTGTATTGATCGGTTGGTCTGTTGCTCTGTTGAGTGCAGATTGATTACCACATTTTTGCGCAGACACTCATTGTGATTTCCTGATTTTTATCCTGCACCATCAGTCGGTCTACAGGTTTTCCCTCATACGTCTGATGGTGCAAGAGTTTGTGCAGATGCAGAAAATGTGCTGCAGGATTGTAGCGGAAAACATCAGCAAAAGTAACGCAGTGACCACCTGCCCATCCCTAATACTACCTCCATCCAACACAGAGAGACAGACAAGCACAGACTCTTTATCCACACGTAAAGTCAATTTAGAATCACTGGTTGACCTGGAGAGCGTGTCTTTGGATTGTGGGAGGAAGCCAGAGCAGCTGGAGGAAACCCACACAGACTGAAAGCAGAACACGCAGACTCCACACAGTAAGGAGAAAGCTGACCAGGAGGTTTGAACCTTCTGTGCTGTGAAGCGACTGCGCTAACAGTCACCTCCCGCGATGAAGAGCCACAGGAGGCAAACAAATTGTGTGGGATCGTTTCTGCCAAATTGCAGTTTCCTGTGCCAGCATCTTGGGCACGTCTGTGTGGGAGAAGATTATTTTTGTAGCTTCTGGGATCCCTCTAATATACATTCACTGCCTCCAACAGAGAGGCAGAAAGAAAAGCTAAAGCACAGTTAGGGTTATTTTTTCTAAAACAAAAGCTGCCATGTCTGATCTCTTGTTTGTGACTTGTGGTATTTTGCACTTTGGTTGTTCAGATAACAGGTCAAATATACAAATGGGTGTATATAGGGGCGTTTTATGCATTTAACAGAGAGGCTGGTTCATGATCAGAGCCCTAACCTCTGCAGAGCACCTCATATTTATAAGTTTTAGCTGATAACTTAATTTTACTGGGTTTTTAACATGGGAACAAAACACAGAAATAAGAAGTTCTTGATGATTATTTCCTTTCACGTGGTCTCGTATTTTCCTCAAAGTACAGATCAAATGGAGGGGTCATACAAGGTGCGTAAACACAGCTGGAGTTCATAGCACTTTGCCCAGTCACTCTGGAGAATTGGAGAGCAGGAAAAAGATTTTTAAACTTGAAAAAAAATCTTCAGGGAAAAATGGAACAAATAAATTATACAAACACAAACCGAGCCATCGGCGGTAGAATGAAACGCATAAGGTTTCCCAAAAAGTAAAGGAATAGATTAAATTACTGAATCTTGTTTTTTTGTCCTTTATATTCAAAAAGTCCCTGTGACTCACATTTGTAGATAGATCACACATTCACAGTTGTGAATCTATTGCTTCCTCCACAGAAAAAGAATATGTAAATAAATAAACGGTTTGTGCTACGACAGTGTCGCAATCTTTCCGGGAATGCAGGTCCCAGCAAACTGACCCCGAGGTCAGACCGTGCAATGCTCGCAGAAAATGCAAAAAAAACCCCAAAAAACCCCAAGAGCTACATCACAGACTCCACTGGCCTTGGTTAGCATGTTAAATGTTAAAGTTCATGACAGTGCAATTAGAAAGAGGCTGAATAAGTGTGGCTTCTTTGGAAGGGTTGCCGGGAGGAAGCTTCTTCTTTCTAAGAGGAACATTGCAGCTCAGCTACGAACAAACAACAAAGCAGCGCAAACACCTCATACCAGCTGTCAGCACGGCGGTGGACGGGTGAGGATTTGGGCTTGTTTTGCCGGAGCACCGTGCAGTCATTGAGTCGACTCCTCTGTACACCAAAATAATGTAGGGTCAAATGTGAGGACAGCTGTCTCACAGATAAAGCTTGGCCCAAATTGGGTCATGCAACAGGACAATGATCCCAAGCACAGCAGCAAGTCTATAGCGTCAAGATGTTTCACTGACGTCAGCCGGACTGAAATGCTGTAGCGGGATCTTAAGAGAGCTGTGCATAAACAAATGCCTGCAAACGTCAATGAACTGAAGCAACAAGCCACTGAATCATGGGAGGTACTTAGTTCTCCACAACAGTGCATATTACTCTGTCTTTGGAGTTATGACAAACCTTAAAGTGTTTTTTTCCTGGGAGTAATTTCCCCGTAGGTCTGAGCTCAAGGCGGATGCATTGTGTTCTACATTTCTCTGTGGTTTTGACGGTTTATTTCAAAATGCCATCTTTAATGGCATTTTGAAATGCCATCTTTAATGGCATTTCTCCGGATGATAGGTTTCTGTCAGTTGCTGAAAAGTATCTAAACTTTCACCTGAGGATATTACACAGTAAGAGGTGATGCTCTTTATACATCCATCTTCATCGCTGGTGGCTGGTACTCGATCTCAGCTGCCGTGGAGGTGGAATTATGTTCACATAAGGTAGATAACTCTTGATTCCTTGGTATTTAGCAGAAGGCTTTTGAACAATATACTTCATGTGGGGAAGAGGTAGAGAACGTTGGGGGGGGGGGGGGGGGGACAAGATCAGTGGGTGTGACAGAGACTGCAGGCGGCAGCAGGGGATTCAAAGTAAGCCAATAAATAACATCCTAGTGAGACAGCGACTGCCCCCACCTCAGCAGCAGTCACCCCGTTCCACCCATAACCCCCTTGGCCCCGCTGACTGGGCCCCCTTGATTACTGGCCTCTCAGACGGGAGGGGGGCTGCACAATACGCCTCTCATACGGCCCTCACTCACCTCTTGCCTCCATTTGTTGGACATTCATCTTTCAGCATGTGTGTGAGTTTGTTTAGGGGGTTCATGCAGAGAGGATGAGAGGGGGTGCAGACGCAGGGATGGTGTGTGTGTGTGTGTGTGGTAGATGTTCTTCACATCATCTCCCTTTCCAATGCACCCATCCCCCTCCCAAACACTGCTCTATCTCTCTCCCTATCCCAGACCACCACGAGGCTCTGCGCTGTGGTTCCACTAAGACAGTTGGGTGGTTTAAACACTAGCCGCTTTGGGCTGCGCTCCACAGAGGCCGGGAAGAAGAGAAGGAGCTCGTCGTCTCCCCTCAGACTGGATACGGTCCTCCCCGTTCCCCTCGAAGCCAGTTACATTTCTGGCTTCGCAGCCGTCGTACGAGCATTCGCCAGTTTCACTCATGTTAGCGGAAATAGTCTTTTAAACATTATTTTAAGCACGCCAAGGCTAAAACTAAAAATACTCAGCCTGTCTTTCTTCTAAATATAAATTCTTAATAGCTGGGGTATAATCTGTTACAATCTGTGATCAAAAATGTGCCAATATGACACGCTGTATTTCTCAGTATGAGAGGCTGTAGGCTAAATCCTCCACATTGCTCGTGAAATTCAGAAAATATATCACGATATGGAAGAACTGACAGCCTACGGTTCTGCACATGAATACTGACAGGGGACATTATGTTTTGTGCTCTGATCGAGGAGGTGGATATTGCCAGCGTGCCTGGAAATGAGAAACTCCAAAGTAAAAGTGCAAATGACACTAGAAGACTTTCCTCTTATTTTTAGAAGCTCAAATGCAGTTGTACAGTCAGAAATTAGGTGTTTTATTTCAAACTTGGTCAGGACATCAGCAGAGAATGGGTTTCCACTTTTCAGATCGTGGGCCTTTCTGCATTTAGTTTTGCCTTAATCAGCTGGACTGAGATCAGCTGATTGACTCGTAAGCTTTTACTAAGTGTGGATATCTATAAACTGCAGAATTGATCCAGCTGCTGCTGTCTTCTGTCACATCATCTATAAACACCAGTGACCAGGTGTCACTCCACATGCTAATGCATCATATCTCCTCTAATGTTTTTTTTTTTACACGTCTTTTACTTTTCCTACAATTTTTTTTGTTTTCCATCATTCTGGTACATCTTAAATTTTAGTGTTATCTGTCCAAAGAGTCCTGCTCCTGAGCAAATTTCTAAAAGAAAAAGAGCCTCACTCCAGGAAAAAACTTTTCAGTAAATTGCTCAATTACATTCGAGCTCTTGAAAAAGACAGGGCCACATATTAAAGAGTTGTAATTCCAAAACCCTTCCTGCAATTTGGATGCGAATAACCTCAAATTAAAGCCGAGAGTCTGTACTTTAACTGTCACTTGCAAATGCTATGTGTCTCGGGTCTACTTGAAAAATAAAACAACAATAATCGTATCAGCAGCGTTCGTAGTGTACGGACCTAGGTGTGGCACGCAAGCCGCATGTACGCTCACGCACACGCGCGCAGGAACGGCAGGCAGACGACAGGCATTTCGCGCATTAAAGGCCGGAGCTGGAAAGGAAGGGCAGGGGCCACACTTCAGCCAAGGTTATCGCCGAGGCTCGGAGAGAGAGAGAGACAGAGATCATCTTTGTGGTTCACAGCCACTCGCTTACATGACTGTCATGCCACAAGACATTTGCGTGCAAGATGAGAGCAGCCGAGCGTAGTGGGCTGACAGGAGCAGACAGAGAGAAAGAGGCGAGAGGCACGGAGGTAAGAAAGAGAAGCCCAGGGAGACAGAGAGGGAGAGATTCAGAGGAAATGAGTGGGAGGTGGGAGCAGAGAGTGGCAGACTTATATTGTGGATCTACGTGGTATGTTTTCAAAGTGCTGAATGACACTTCCTATCACTGTGGTGAGGGAAGTGGAGCGTGTCAGCTCCGGTGAGCTCTCTCTCTCGCTGCATCTTACATGCAGAGCAATTACCACCGGCACATACCCCCCCACCACCACCACCACCACCTCCAACACCACCACCGCCTCACTGCAATTCAGTGAAATCAGCCAGCAGACCTGTGACTCATCAGTTAGAGTAATAGGCCTGTCCTGCTTTGGCCTCAGGAGTCTCACGGGTTGCAGGAGGCTTAAGGAGCACGGGGAGATGACTAAACTGAGTGAAGCTGTCTCGTTACAGAGGGGAGGACTTCACAGAAATCACCTCTGATATCAGCTTTAATGTTTATTAGTATGGATCAATGCTATTCATGAGACGCTAAAAGGCTTTCTTTTTTTAAACCTGCGAAGTGTCGAAGTTCCACCGTTTGCCGAAAAGCTCCACAGCAGCAGCGACAAAAGGTCAAATACCATGCTCAAGGGCACATGAGCAGCATTTGGACAGCACGGTCTGACAGGTTCCTAATGTGATGCATCTATTTAAAGGAAAAGCATAAATAAAATAAAAGCCCGAAGCGAGACGTGTCTGAGGAGCTTAGAGGGCTGCGTTGCCAGTGTGTGCTACATAAACCATTGTTCCACCAGCCCTGTGATTTGCACTAAAGGGGGTCACAGTTGGTTGCCATGGCAACCTTTCAGTATAGATGGCCTGCTTCTTTTCCAGCGGCGGTGATCATCAGCATCATTGAAGGAGCATCATTAGCGCCGAGCCCCCGGGGCTGTGTGATCAGCGGCTGGCCAGAACATTAGAGAGAGAGAGAGAGAGAGAGAGGATTTGGACTTTTATCATCTGCAGGGTGAGGCAGAGCTCGCTCCTAAGGACTCCCTAATACCTGATCTCTTTCTTTTTTATCCCCACACTCATTCACAGATGACAGAAACTGCCATACTCTCTCTATTTATCCGTCTTCATTTTCTTGTATATTTATTTATTGGCTTTTGCGAAAATTCCCCCATTCGCTTACATTTCCGTTCCACTGTACTGATTGACGGCGTTATTTTCAGTTGGGCTGTTTAACCTCGCTTCTTTAGCAACTTCCCGCAATGAGGCAACCGCTTGTGTTGTGATCCTGTTTTGATCAACCAACAGGTGCAAAGCTGAACCCATGACCCAGTTTGACTGACAGTTCTCAGTTGCGTACCGGAAGAACTGTAAAAAGAATACGAGTGTGTGTCTGTGTATGTGTGTGCGGATGTGTGTGTGAGAGAGAGGGGAAGGGAAACTAGTATATAAATAAATACACCAACTCATCAAACCAATAACATCGGAAAGTAAATGTGAAAGTATCTCAATCGTAGGCAAAAGCAAACAAGAATATCATTTGAAGATGGTTTGTTTCACGCTCACGCAGCTTTGTAATGTCTCCTTTTATTTAAGCGTTTGGCCATTTATTTAGGCAGCCTTGGCCCTCCGTACAGGCCTGCTGAGCTTGCTTGTGCACGCGTTGCCTTCAGCTCTGCTTGTTTCTTAGGCAACAACAAAGCCGTTTGCCATGTTGATCTCTTCACTGGAGCTGTGTCAACACATGTAATCGTTGTATCATCCCGGTTTTCCAGAGGCTGTCACTCAAATGGGCTCCTGTGCTTTTCCACATGCTTCAGGGGCATTTGTTCACGGCTCTATGCAAATGCGGGGGGGGGGGGGGGGGGGAGAGCCACACACAATAGTGCAAGAGCAGCCCTCATTTCTCCCTCGCGTATTTGACACTCTTCAGAGGCTTTAAAGACCCGGCTGAGGTAAACACTCACTTGGTGGGCGGCTAGTGTCTGAGCAGGAAGATAAAAGCGACTGACACCACTCAGCAGCCTTTACGCCACACTGCTTATACCGCACCCTCCTCCTCCTAAATGCATGACTTTCTCGTTGGGAATGAAAATATCAAAACAACAACCTGCTGCTGTGAGGGCTCTCTGGAAGCACAGCCTGCTACTGGAAATGTGTCACTCTCAGTGCCCGGATCACAAAGCGCCTGCTGTTTCTTTGGTTTAAAATCACAGTAGAAATGCTCTCCTTTTTTTTTTTGAGTATGAAGTTTCACTTCATGCTGCCTCTGTCTGCTGTAAACTGCCATTTAAATAACAGGTGAGCAGATCTTTTTCTACGAGAAAAAGGACGCATTTTACTAGTATCAATGACAGAGGTTGGGCTCAGGGATGGAATGACGTCCTGGCCAAAAGAAACCAGCTCTGCCCATCTGTTCATCTCTGAGTCCTTTCTTCCACCTCACCTCTCTTGTCTCACTCGTTTAGCGGTGAATGCGGGCCGGCCACCGAGTGCCAGTGAAAGAGGCAGGGCGTGCACTGAGGAGCAGATGGGAAATATCACTGAGCTTGAAAATCTGGAGTAGTAGTGGGGCCTCCTTCGGAAAGCAGACAAGGCGATTCTGATACACCAGCGACCCCTTCTGGGCAATCACAAATCTGCATTTGCACCATTTTTGGAAGCAAATTTGCAGCAACCCTCCAATTTTCTTAATTCAGAAAGTCAGCGTGCAAACAGGCAGGAAGTCCAACACTGATTGCTCACAAATTCATGCCAAGAAGCAAAACTTTTATCCATCTCTTTGTACTCAGGGGGGTTTAGTATTACATATTTTTTTTGTTAATAGATGCGTGACAAAAGAGTTTGTTACAGTAACCAAAGTTCAGCCCAGTTCAGTCAGTGCACGTACACAAGGTTAAGACCACCTGCTGAAGTTTAAACTGAGCATCAGGAAGGGGGAGAATGCTCTGAGTATTTCACACACTGCTCATCTGCTGGGAGCTCTCCACAGTGCGCAGCAGTTCTCTGGGTGAAAATGATTTGTTGATCTCAGAGTTCACGGCCAGACCGCTTCAAGCTAAGAGGAAGGCAACAGGAAGTCACACACGTTACAACTGAGGTGTGCAGAAGTGCACATCAAACCTTGAAGCAGCAGAGCTGGACCAGCAGAAGACCACACCCAGTGCCACACCTGTCAGCTAAGAACAAGAAACTGAAGCTACCATTCAAAATCGTACAAAAGAAGATTGGAAAAGTGTTGCCTGGTCTGATAAAATTTGGATGGCAGAGTCAGAATTTGGCATGAACAGCATGGATCAACAGTTCACGCTACTGGTGGTGTAATGGTGTGGAGTATATTTTGTTTTGCGCAGTAAAATGTAACAGCCTACCCGAGTATTGTTGCTGGCCATGTCCATCCCTTTAAGACCAGTGTCCTCATCGTCTGTTGACTGGTTCCAGCAGGATAATGCGCCTGGTCACAAAGCTCATCTCAAACTGGTTTCTTGAACATGACATTACTTCTTTGTACTTGAATGGCTTCCACAGTCACTTTATCTCAGTTCAATAGAGCACATTGGGATGTGGTGAAACAGGTGATTCACATTATGGATGTGCAGCTGGGAAATTTGCAGCAACTGTGTCATGCCATAATGTAATATGGACCAAAATGAGGCGGTGTAACGGTGGTTTAACTTGAAGCTGATGCACACATCAGAGGGGGTCAGCTGTGGTTTCAGTGACTTGATGTCTGACTCCTCTGCATCCTAAAGCGTTCTTGGGTTTGCTGCTCCAACGCCGTGTGTGTGTAAACGAATGAAACTGAACAACATTAAGGGCTCTGTAGGTTTAAAGGTGCTGAGTAAGTGCAGACCAGATTATGTGCCTCTGCAGCTAGAGCTCAATTTAGGCTTAGGGTGAAGGGTCTTTCAAGTTTTTTTATTTCCTGGCCTTCAACTGAAGAAATCTTAACAAGTGTAATAATCTTACAGGTCTTGCAGACAAACTGATTTCTTTTCTAGTCTTAACTCTTCAAATCAAGTGTTTATTTCCACAGTGTACAAGGCTGTAAAAGCAAAAGAGGATGTGTGCTGAAATAAGATGTAAGAAGTCACAAGATTTCAAAGTACTTACAACGATTTAATGAAAGGAAAAGATGAATTTGTGTATAAAAACAAAACACTTTATTACAATTGGGCTGAAAAATCCAATGAAAACACAACTACTTTACAAGTACAAATGTCCGCTGTTGATATTTACATGTTTTTTTTCCTTTCACATCAATAAAAAAAGGAGAATTTATGAGGAAACAAAATACTAAAGTACATGTTTACAGTGTATTTGCTGAAATAATAATAAAAAAAAAAATAAAAAAAAAAAAGACTAAAGGAACGTGCATTATTCTCCATTCAGTATCTATAGACAACAAGAGAATTGGACATAAAACAAGACTATTTATGAATACACTTATTCTAATAGAGAGCTCATTTCCCAATGCAAAAAAAAAACAACCAACCAAACAAACAAAAATCACCCATAATCCTCAGCCTCATACATCTGTTGAGTCATATAACCACTGTGCAGAAGGCGTGACTGCTGTCATACGGTGAGATTATGTGGTAGGTGTGGGGGAAATTTCGAGAAACGCTCTACAACAAACAAATGAAGAGCAGAATGTTATTGATCAAGTGAGAGATAGTTATGGATCCCAGCAGAATTATTGGCAGAAGCATCATGATTGATCTCCCAGAATGATTTAGATACAAGCACTGAAATCATGTTGAACACAAGATTAGAGAGGTTGGAGTAAAGTAAAGGTTTGTTGTTGTTGCAGGATCCACAAGAAAGCACGACCTCGTCATTGTACTGCGGGAAAACGCTCGGTACATACAGTCTCATTAGTGTGTATCTCCTAACTGCTTCCCCCACTGGGCTTGGCAGGGGTTTTGGCTCTGATGCCCCCCTGGCGAGCCTGACCCTTGGAGGCCTGCTGTGGCTGAGCAGACTGCTGCACCGGGGACTCGGCAGTAGTGGTTGCAGCGGGCTGCTGGGCTGGGCTGTGTGGAGGTGGTGTCTGGATCTGGGGTGAGGCGGCTGCGGTCACCACCTGTTGCTGGATGATCTTCTGCTGGACCACCTGGGCTGTCGCCGTACCAGCGGGAATCATCTGCACCTGAGCGGGAGCTGATGTGGCAGCCTGGGTCAGAGTCACAGTCTGAGGCTGAGCCTGGATCTAAAGAGAAACAACACAGACTAAACATTTCCATCCTGTCTCAAAGATCTGATACGAACCTTTCTCCTGCATATCAAAGCTAAGAAAATCGGTGATGAATCAAATAAAATCAGAAATGAAAATGAACTGTCAAAAGGTTCAGTGTGACAAAGACAACAAAACAAAGTGACCCCACAGAAATCTCATCTGATATTTTACCCTACACACTCTGGTCAGCTTCACCAAATTGTGCATAACTTCACATCAATGATGAATTAAAACAGCACAGTGCTGTAAGCGTGACAGATGATAGCATGACCCCTTTCACAAAGACAAGAGCACATCTATTTGTTGCTAAACGTGAATCCTCGTTCACACGATCCAAACAGTCACCCTTGGTTTCAGCTGAAAGCTGTAGTCTACAATTGGTTCTAAATACAAGCCTCAAAGGACAAAACATGCCCATCTTTCAAACTTTTAATGCTCCCTCCTCCTTTAATCTCTTAACTGTGTGCAACAAATGAACAGCCTATTTATTGCTGTAAATATAGGAAACTAGATTCCTGCTTGAGTGACCGTGTGAAAAAACAAAACAGAACAAAAAAACCCTTTCAAACAATATTAACTATTTATTAACGTCAACCTGGCCTCGAGCTGGAATTCTGTGCTGGAGAATTTTAAGCCTTTTAATTAGTGTCCAAATCCTTGAGTTATGGCCAAAGAGTTTTGCAAGGTCCCACCTTGACCTCATACTTTATCAGTTCATTCACATGTAAGACAACAATTGTGCCAGATGTAATAAAATAGATTATTTATATTTGTGAGAGGGTGAATGGGATGGACAACTTGAAAACACAAAACATTCAGTTGCAGCTGTCACCAGTGAGGACATCAAATATAAGCATTTTGTCAATGGCAGCACACGTGAAAGCCTGCAGTGATGGTTATTCCAATGTCTGTAGAATCAATCTAGTAAAAAGCCTTAAATTCTTACCTGCTGAGGAGAAGACACAAGTTGTTGAATATTGGCCACAGTTGGTTGCTGCTGCACTATTTGCGGGATCTTAGGCAGCTGATATGAGCAGTAAACAACAAAATTTTAACATACACACAATCTCGATATTTCACTGAAAGTACTCTGTTGTATGGGTTGCCACTGATGATGCACCTGGATTTGCTGGGGTCCAGCTGGTTTCTGGCCCTGGGGGAGCGATGTAGCGAAGAACTGGGTCTTGATTCCCGATTGGAGTTGGGTGGTGGTATAGGTCACCTTTTGCTGTGGCTGCTGACCTTGCTGGGCGGTCTGGACTGTCACTTGCTGTGTGCCAATCTAAGGGAAATGAAAATACATTAAATACTGTGACTGGCTCTATTGAATACAGTAATATTACTAGTGAACTATTACTTCCTGATACTCTCAATAAACACAAATCTCTATATGTAAACAAAGACATTACCTTTTGCTGTACAGTGGCCTGTCCTGGCTGTGGCTGCCCTGCCTTCTGCTGGGGTGCAGCTGCCACCTGAACTGTCTGCTGCTGTTTCTTCATCTGAATCAGCTGCTGGACCTGCATCTGTTGGAAGGGGACACCTGACAGAACGGAGAAAGTGCGTCAGATTAAAAGACATATTAGAAGATCGTGATGATGAGAACATACATTTTGCTACTATAAAAGGGTTTCCAATCCAAATGATGCAGGTATAGTCAGCAGCAAATACTGTTGCATCTTGTGATGTATGCAATTCAAGAATTTCAACACACCTGTTTTCTGGGCCTGACCGATAGCCACACTAATGCCTGCTACAGTCACTGGCAATGTAGTGACTCCGGCTGATGAGACCACAGCTGGCACAGAAACTACAGGAGGCTTGGTCAGAGTCACCTGAGCTGTCTGTCCTGCCTGGGCCTGAATCTGGCTCTGATTGGGTACTCGAGCAGTCTGCAGGGTGAAAAGAACAAGAGTAAGAAAGGTGGCACAAGCTCAATCACTAACATAAGCGGAGGGCAGTGTTTCTGGGGATCCACCAGTGAATTGTAATAGTCTCTCTTAATGTTATATCTTTTAGATCTCTGTTGATAATATATGCTGAAAATAGCATTTATGTTGTTGTATTGCACAACTGCATCAATATCTAATCACTATTTCTCTAATCTTACCAATCTGCCCATCTGCAGGTTGGTGGCCAGCACAGGTCGTTGTGTTGTCACAGCTGCTAGCTGAGGATTAGCTTGTACAGTCTGTGCAGCTGGCACCTGTGCGGCCTGCTGGGCCCCTGCAGCCTGTTGGCCCTGAGTTGCTGTTGCCTGTTGCTGCAACTTTTGCTTGTGCACCTTAAAAATAAGAAAAAAAAGAAGAAAAAAGTCACACAGATATTTCCATGCAAGTTAACTTAGAGGTCATACTTACACACATTGAGAAAATAGTGCACTGCATTGTTTAGTGGGTAAAACGGAAATATTGTCATCTGTCAATTATTATTATTAACATCTGTCTAATCATAACCACAGGTCCACCTTATGCAAGAGATGAAATGACTTTTTCTATAAGCGACTGTTACTGTTGCATTTGGTGTAGTTATTCTACAAAGGTGGTAGTGACGTACCTGGGCTTTGCTAACGGCTTTCATCTGAGGGGATGTAGCCTGTGGCAGATGCTGTCTGAGCACATGGAGCTGGGCTGCGCTGATTGGCTTTCCTTGAGACAGCACAGTCGATGCATGAAAAAGGACAGAGAAAAGGTCAGGGCTGTAAAACAAAATGTGCACCTGAGAAAAGCCAGTGATAAGCTCGTTACCTGGTGTGACCTGAGTGACCAGTGAGCGCACTGGGCTCATAGTGGTAGAAACTACTGCAGATGCTGTCACTGGGGTAACCGCTCTAACAGCCTGACCTGTAGCTATGGCAACCACCTCAGCCGGGGCAGCAGTAGCTGTCACAGTCCTCTGTTGTGCATGGACCACCTGTGCTCCAGCTGTACCTGCAGGCTACATTAATCAAAATAACAGCGATAGTATGAATAAAGGTTTCGATGACTGAGTTTGCTGCTTTATTCCAATCCAAATACTATTTATATCACTGTATGTTAATAGTGCCAGGTCACCAGACTCACAGACAGCGTTCCTGGCATGACCGAAGACGCCAGGCGTTTGTTGGGCTGGAAAGGGCTTTGAGGAACTCCAGCTATTGTGTTGACAATCACATTCCCCCCAACAGTGGCTAGAAGAAACAAAGTGAAAGGAATTAAGTACTGGGACACAAGCTGCACTGTAATCTAAACCATATATATGTGTGTGTGTGTGTGTGTACATACCAGCCTGAATGGTAGTGCCCACAGTGGAATTTTTTATGCCCCCAGCCTGTGAAACATGATAAGCATGTTTAAAGTTTCCATTAGCTCGTTTTGGATCTGACTATGTAAAAACATATAGCTCAACTACTGAGTCTCACCAGTACGGCGTTAGGCACAGCAGGAGCTCCGGCGACTGCTGCAGCCTGAGGGACCTGGGCCTGGCCAGAAGCAGGAGCCTGGGCTTGGCCAGGTGCGGCCTGAGCCTGGGGGGCTCCAGTCTGCTGCTGGGCCAACTGCTGAGCCTTCTGTTGCTCTGCAAGAGCCTGCAAACACACACATCCACAAACAATGCATGGAGGCAACACAAAAGCAAATATATTTGTAAAGATGGATGAAAACCAGACTGAAGATGATGCATGGTAGTCTGTTTTTAGTAGTTCACTCTTGTTTTTTTTCTCCAATTTTTATACTATTAAAACATTTGGAGTGATCACTGATTTATATCTAGATAATAGCATAATTGCTTTTAAATCCAACAGCTACAGTGTGTAGACTACTACCTTTGTGCACCGCATGCATGAAAACTGTCCTGACAGGTGGAAACTAATATTAACCAGATTTCTCTCAACACCTAAAGAATTATTCACAGACATTTGCTGTAATAAGTCTTACATTCTCCTAGCATGGCATAGCACCTGGATAAATAAAAACACAAGTGGAGGCACACTGCTGATAAGCACCTTTTTCTCTTTGGCAATCCTTTCAGCCCGCTGAGATGCCACCTGGATGGGAGGTAGCGGCTTATCGTAGCTGATCCCACTGAAAATGAGAAAAAAATAAAACCTTACACTTCTTTGTTTGCTTAATGATTTCAGGTTTTGATTCCCAGTGATTACAAACTTAAGTCGCACCTTTCTGCCAAGACAGACGCATGCTTGGGGTTCTTCTGAAATGGATTCATGCCGAGTCTGTAAGCAGTATAGATGAATGCATTTAAACGGCAATATCTTATCTCAACATAATTGCACTACATTTTTTTTATTTTGTTAATGTAGGTTTTTTTTTTTCAAATTCTCGGTACTTACAGTGGTTTGATTGGTGGGCTTCTCTTGCTGGCAATGATCTTCATGAGTTCAAAGCGGCTGTTGTAGAGCTGGATGTGAGTGGCATTGTCATCCTGTGTGTAGATCTGACAGGTCCTCAGAGGACGGCTGTTCTTAGACTAAACGTGGACACACAAAAAGAATAAAAATGATCCCCAGAATTCAAGAAGAAATAACGGCTGAACGCAAAGACCAAGCAAGACAGAGTACCTTGTATATACTCTTGGTTTTCTTCTTGGGGTTTGCCTCATACACCAACTTAAAAAAAAAAAGAAAAGGAAAAAAACCCAAGAGTGATTGTTGAGACAAACAAGCAAAATGTGTGCAAGACAGTAAAGTACATGACCCTGTTTTCATTACCTTGCCCTCTTCCCTGGGAATGATGACGTTCTCGTAGCGATTGCGACACTGTTTGGGTGAGCGGTAGATGCGACTGCAGGAGTTCACCACATCACTCACCAGATCCCAGTTAGGAGTGTGCGCAGGAGACACGATTGTCAGGTTGAGCGGCAACTCCAACAGCTGCTTCACAGCCTAACGGACACACAGCAAAGATAACATGTTAACTGAAATGCAACACAGGATGGATTAACGATGCTTAGAGCATCATGCAGGCAGGAGTAAATAAAGCCAGTACCTGAAGCAGGGCCCAGTCTTCACTGATGAGCCACTCTGGATTGTCCTGCCCTGCCTCCGTGGCAGGTTTAGCCAGCGAGGGGAGGGGCTTGGCAAAGGGTGCCTGCTGCTTGAGGGAGAAATTCTTTTTCTGGTCTTTAACCTCACGGCGAACTTTGAGCATACTGGCTTTTTCAAAAAGGGAACGGGGAGGAATGACCGTCTCCCCGTGGCCCTTTTTCTTCTTTCTGGCTGCTGCTGAAGAAACACACTCAAGTTAGGGGAGAAAACCAAACAAACTTGCAATGATACTTTTGCATTTTGTCCATTCTTCTGGTCTTTAACCCAAGATTTACAACAACTTCTCTAAAAGGAGAGATATTTTCTTACCTGAGGGATCCATCTTCAGTCTCTTATGCTCCTTGCGAATGTAGACAGGAGGCAACTTGGACTCTGGCATGGGTGTGGTGTCATACATCAGCATCATTACAGAATCAATGTAGATATCGTTGTCATCCTGTGGTGGTGTGGGTGGAGTCCAAAGCTATGGTGGAAAACCACATGTCAAAAACCGTCCAAAGGCAAAAATCGGATTTCACGTTGTGGCTCAATGTAAGTACATTGAATGAGGAAGAGATACAGGTGTCTGCATCATTCAAGAATCTGTGTAAACATTTACAGATAAGGTCACATGTGGCATCTTACCGGCATAATTTCTGTGTGGCCATCCTCCGCATCAAACACATACTCCTGTTGAAGTACAGAGAAAAGGTTCAGGTCAACTACAGCACAATAATCCACGCACCACTTCTTGCTTGATTAGCAGAGATCAAACCGTCCCACCCACCATGTTGTAGGCATCCTCTCTGGTGTAGGTGAAGAGATCTTCATCTCCCTCCATCATGTGCTGCTGTTGCTCCTCCTCCTTCAACCTTTGCAACTGCTGCAGCTCCCAGCTTCTCTTTGAACACTCCAACTTCTCCTGAGGAACAAAACAACAAAAATAAAAACCTGTTCATGAACAAATTTCCACATTTTCACTGCAATTAATCTGTAAAGATGTGCCTTAACTCTCACCCTTAGAGCTTTTTCATCATCGCTGACGTGGAGGTACTCCAAATAATGCAGGGCATATCTTTCGATAGGTGTAAGCTGTTTCAATGATGAGTGAATGAAAAAACAAAACAAACCAGCGTTTAATGTTATGGTAATTTAGTTTTGCTTAACCAGTTTTCAAGCTGCATATATTAATTAAAAAATAAGCAAACCCACCTGTTCCATGACTGCATTAAGCTCTTCTATCTGAGCAGGCTCTTCTTTGGCGTGGATTTCTGACTCCTGGTCCCGCTCTGTTGACTCCTGGTCTGGCAACTCGTCCTCCTGCTTTTGCCGATGCGGCTCTTCATCTTCTGACAGGGCATCCAAGTTTATGCTTTGGAGAGCCTGGATGTATGGTCTAGCTACTCTGGGAGAGATGGCCTCAGAGGCTGAAGGCTCCTGGTGAAGGACGACAAACTCCTCCACCTTCTCTCCCGAGCCTGCCTCCACTTCAAACAAATCCTGGATTGTCCGCTACAAACACACAATATCAGGACAGTTATTTCATGTCTTGGGTAGAACTAAATAATGCGGGATCTAAACCTTTTTTCCATATATTTATAGTCTGAATATCGGTAGAAGCTTCAGTGAGTTTATCTTACTTGAGTGAGGAAAGCCAAGGTGTAGTCAGTACCCTGAGCAGCCACCTCTCTTATCAGGTCCTTGGTACCATTCTTCAGGAGCTTCTCCTCAATAGAATTCCCACTCTCCAACCTTGGGACATGCAAAAGTAAATAAAACCGCAAGTCGAGTCCTTCAGTAACACTGTTATAAGGTAAAACTGTTTTATCTGGGGGCGGAATAAGGAGCACAAAAATAGAAACAAAATCAGAATGCCTTGTTTTTATAATATCACCTGTATATGTGAATATCCTTGGAACGCCCTATTTTGTCGCACCACTCCTGGGTGCGTGCGTCCATGCTGGGATTGAGGTCTGTGTCGTAGAAGATGATGGTGTCTGCGTCAAACACAGTCCCAACTGCAGAACAGCAGCGGTTGGTGAGGATGCTGCAGAACACCTGCCTGTTCCTGTTGAACTTCTTCATATTTTCCTGCAGGCACGCAACGAATGAACAGAGTTGAAGAAGTAGTTGACAGCGCAGTTTATTTTTAAAACACGATGTACTCATGCATTTACTTTGCCATGTAAATATACAAACTATCCTTTCTAATATGAAACAGATGCTTTAGACATTTTTATCTTCATTGTTTATTTTTGAGACTGCTGTTGTCAGTAAGGCTATGTTCACACTGCAGGTGTTAATGCTCAATTCCGATTTTTTGATCAAATCAGATTTTTTTTGTCTGCTCGTTCACACTACAAATAAAATGCAACCAGCAAACGCTCTGTAGTGTGAACCCTCAAAGCGGCCCGCATGCGCAAAAGAAGATGTCACACACAACGCGCTCTGTTTAGACCCAGAGCAAACAATATTGTTTGACTGATGGCCCTTAATATAAAGACTTCGGACTTTAGGTTTCCCAATTTTTGCTTCAAGTTATTTTGTTATTTACATAATAATGTAAATGTAACCTAATAATTATCCTTATTGCTGTTTTAGAGGAGCGGTGCTTCAAAGGATAGTTGTAGATTTCTGTCAGAATCTGCAGATTATACAGTACAAATAAAATGTTCACGTTTCTCCAACGTTGTCTTCCCAACATTTTCACTGACATCTACATGGGATGGCCAGGAAGTGTTCACGATGTCTTCTTGGGCGGTTCTCTGGCGCTGATAATTGGCGTCTGTCTTGTGTCAGTGACGTAAAAGACGGATTTAATGCGACATGACCATTCAAACAGCAGTCGCTTTCTAAAACATCGGATATGTATCGGATTCAGTACCACATATGAAAGTGACCCAGATCGGATATGAAAATATCGGATTTGTGCCGTTCACACTGTCATACCATGATCGGATATGGGTCGCATAGGGTCCAAAAAAAAAAATTAAAAAAAAAAAAAATCGTATTTGATGCGCTTTCGCCTGCAGTGTGAACGTAGCCTTAGTTGCCTGCATCTATAGCTTATTTGTAATTGAAAACAAATTAACTCAAAGATCCCCTCCACACAAACATGAACTAATAAAAAAAGACAGATAAGGGGGAAAATAGTTTAATTCACATTAAAATATTTAAAATGACAAGACCCTCTGTCAACATTCATTTCTTTAAACTTGATTTCAGCAAAAATCCAATGTGGTGTGATTTTACCTGTCTTTCATCACAACTGAAGCTCTCATCAATGCGCACGTAAGTGAGCTGTCTGTAATCTAGGAAGGCCTCCAGGATGTCCAGCATCTTCAACATCTGTGTAAAGATGAGGACACGGCGACTCTCTGACTTCAGCTTCTGCAGCAGGATGGCAAGAGCTTCCAGTTTACCTTTGGGAAAGAAAAATATCATGTTATTATCCAAGGCAGATCCAAGGCAAAACGTGAGAGGAGTCACTCAGCCTGTGTAAGCAGGAGATATTTGTCCTTACCTGGAACCTTTTTTCTGTGATGTTTTTAGTAAGAACACCGTATAGAGCTTTAAAAGAATAGGTGTGACAGTTCTAGCTTGCTGTGGCTTGTGTGTCACTGATGACTGACAGTCATCACAGGTCACTGACACCTAGTTATATGGCTCTGGTACCTCTTTTTACAATCAAATGTGTTAATGCCCTATGTTTAATAGGGCATTAACATGTTTAATATTCTATGTATCCATTCTTTTGTTCTCAAGTTTATGACTGAAGTGACTGGATTTCTTGTTTGTCTACTCTTGTATTTTACTTTTAGTCAACATCAATAACTCCGGTCACACAGTAATGCATGTGTAGGTGCAGAGATGTGATTGGAGGGTGAGGAACAGAAAGACAGAATACATTTCTCTTAATTGTCATGTTGGTTTCTCAGCTTTTGTGGTTATATGTCAAACTTTTGGCCCCAATTACATTTTCCCCTCAATGAAGCAATCCAGAGACTGAAGAGAAACAACAGGGAAGTGAACATAGAGTCAATGAAAAAGGGAGAGAGAGCTGCAGGTTTCATCTTTTGCTGATTTTAAATGATAATGGTGAAAGTCAAAATTATTGAATATAAATAAATATTTAGCACTTTTGTTTTGTTGAATACTAATAACTTGTGAAGTCTTGTAAAAACTAGCACCAGTTCTTGAGTTACAGCCTAAAACAAGGTGCTTCTTCACCTTTGATGAACAAAATCAGAGGTCAGAGTTGTTTGTTTTAACCAGGTGTAATGGTGTGTTACATGGACTAACCTGAGTCCATTTGCATTAACTGCAAGTCAGGACAACAGAAGAGATGTGTGGATGCTAAGTGGATGTCTGCGCTGTGAGGGAGAGAGGCCTCCTGAAGCCGACGGCGAAGGGACTTCTGCTCAAGTCTGAAGGGAACTGGGGGATCGGCTGCATACAGGTGAGGAGCTGAAGCCACAGCTGGAGGCACCATGCATACCAGTCTAAAAGGCAGCACATATAAGCATAGATGTTCATTAGATATTTGGATTAAAAGAGGAAAAATTAAAAACTGATTTGCAATACAACAATAAAATCTTAGCTGGTCATTTCTTTTAACTTTGTAGCTATAATACAATTTAAGAAAATATTAGGACACGCTGTAAAATATTCATGGAATGGATTTATAACAACACAGAACAAACAAATCTCAAGTACCTTTTGAAAAGGCTGCTGGCAGCCTCCAGACAGTCGTCCACAGAGTGCAGAGAGGACTTCAATGCAGAGGTGGTAGCCACGCAGGTTCTCTGGGCTCTGATACAGCTCTCTCTGCCCACCCAGCTCCAGCCTCCAGCAGTCAGGGCAGAGTGACCGGGCTCTGAACCTAAAGTGCATGCCTGTAGCAGGTCTGACCCATACAACACTCTGCGGCTGCAGCGCTGCTCATTTGCTTCGAAGAGACGGCTCAATCGCTCTTTCATTAGTTGAGTCTTTTCTTCTGACGACTCCTGAGTATCACAGTGACAGATGGTACAATCAGAACTGATCTTCCTGTAATGTGACTAGACTAAAATTATTTGATGAAACAGAAAACTGAAATTATAAATAGGATTTTTCTGCAAAGTGATGTGCTGACCTGAGAACCAGCGTGAGCTGCAGGAGGCGGCTTGATGGGGGCTGACGTGGCATTTGTATTTGTACTCACCGCTTAAAAACAAAAACAAAAAAACCCACAGTGTCAACAGAAGGAAAGGAGGACAAGAGGTGCAATTATATGCCCAAGCTCGCATATAGAGCTGCCACGATTAGTTGACTAGTCACGATTACGGTCGTCAACGACTAATTTAATAGTCGACGCGTTGTTTGAAGCGTTGTAAGATCCCAAAGGACGCAGGAATAAGTAGTAGTATTTAAGAGTGTAATAACAGACTGAAACAGAAGATGGCAGCACTGCATGTACAAGGATGCCAGCTGCCATTAAACCCCAAAGAAGAAGAAGCAGTGTCCGGTATCGTAGCCGTGTCCAAATTCAGGAACCATATCCTCCTGTGCCTGCATTAGTAGGCCGATTACGTTACAGTGACACAACGAAAATTGTCCAGATTCAAAGACTCCGACAAATGCAGCCGACAAATGCGCGCTTCATTTTCCCAGATTTGAAGGATGGGTTGGGTGTATACTTCGTGGCCCAACCTATCCCAGAATTCATAGCGCGACCCTGCTCAGTTTCCAACAATGGCGACAGCTAATTAGTTTTAATATTACTCTTATTATTCTTTCTGGGTCACAAAATAAACGTTTAACATATTTTCAGGCGAGAATGTAGCCGTGTAAACTTCAAATATCTACTCAGTTTATCAGGACACCACATATTTTCAAAAGCGCTCCGACGTTTTCGGAGACGCACGCTGGTGCAATAAGCTGTACGTTGTACGTCCAATGGATGCATGATCTGATTAGTCGACTAATCGCAAAAATAATCTGTGACTAGTCAACAATCAAAATAATCGTTTGTGGCAGCCCTACTGGCATATTATGTCACACAACTGTCAGAACTATAATGGCAGATGTAATTATAATGTCAGCTGTTTTCAAAATAACCGATTAAGAGGTAGAAACAATAATGCAGAGTCTTCACTGTTTCCAAGTCACCTTGCTGAGCTGTTGACACTGCAGGGGTAGCTGAGGCACTGGAGGCAGGAACAGCTTGAGGCATTGTCTGCATTACCATGGATCCCTGGGGCCTAATAATCTGCTGCCCTGGAGCTGACACAATCTGCAGGATGTTGCCTGAATGCATGAGACATTAAGCAACCAATTAAGTGGCGCATACTCAGAAAATAACACAGGCATGAAATGTGAAAATCTAAATTCTAGAATTAAAAGAACTGTCGTGGTTTTTGAATGAAGGATTTAATGATGACATAAACAGGAATTAAAGCAAAAGTCGAATAAACAAATTTCAATGCAGTTGTATTCAAGACATATTAAATTGCTAACTGACTTTTTTTCACACTTAGTTGAGTCTGACAGGTGAAGGCATAGGTCAGGCACCAGAACCAGACCAAGGACGTTGTAAATATATGGTAAGAGTTTTACACATTGGAACATCCAGAATATTATAATAATGTCTTAAAATTTACAAAAACCTTTTGCTGACAACAAATAAAAGCAACAGAATTACATGGATGAGTCAGTTGGACACAAAACAAGGAACGAAGAAAAATATGTGGAGAGGAAAGAAAGTGTGACGATGGGATATACATTACCAAGTGTACCTTGGAGCTGCAAGGGCTGTCCAGTGGTGAGCTGACGGAGCTGACTTGGGGACAAAGTGAACTTGTTGCCCTGAAACTGCAGAGTAACAGGGGTCTCTGGCTGGGAGATTCGATTCTGACTGCCTGCTATGTTAGCCAGCTGGGCAATCTTCACCACATCTCCACCTTTAACAGAAAAAAAAAAACTTTAACACAGATAGCACTAAAAAGTCTTTTTATGGTTCCAAAGCAATATACTGAGTTAGTTAAAGGGTGAAGAAAAAAAAAGACAAGACATGCAGAACCAGGGTGGATTAATCAGTGGAACGAGCACAGCTCCTCTCTGCAACAGAAGGGGAAGAAAATGCCTAAGGACAGTCCTCAGGTGAGACAGGGAGCCTGAAACTCAAAAGTGACTAATTAAGAGGAGGGGAGGAGGGAGGGACACACAAAGTGTCTAAGGGTTAGGGTTACACTGGGCCACCATGTGTCATTAGAACAGTTTTGCTGCACCTTGATAATAAATATCTGCTCAAGAATGGAACAGCATTTGCCAAAAAGAGATTTCTTTATTTGATGATGGTGATGGAGAGCGCTCTCAAAAGCCATAGCAGATCCGTTTGATGTGGTTAAACTGTAAGAGTGGATTACTAAAGCCTCTTTTCCTTTACTATCACTAGTACGTACTCCAAACAACTCAGCACGGTTCACCACGGTTTTCAGGGTTTTTCATTAGGTCCAAGTATCTGGGACCAGGTGCGTTTTTAGTACCTGCTTGTCCGGGGTTCCAAGCGATCCGAACAGGTAGTAAAATGTGACATCGTCAGACTGCATGTGATCGATTGGCTGGTCAGTCAGTACGTTGTGGGATGCTCTGACACACACCAGGCACATTAGGAGTTACTAAACTGTAATAGAAAACCAGTCAATCCAAGTAGAGTTGATCTGAGTCGATCCAAGGAGATACTAATGGAAAAGGGGCTTAAAAGCATGTCTTAGATACTTAGCTACATTTATATATTTTCTCTGCTGATTTTAACCAATTCCAAGAAGAGATCAATGGATTTACAGCCCCCAGCTTAGCCTCTTCTTTGTTGTTGTGTTTGGATGTTTGTCTACCCCAAACAAGTACTACAAACTCAAAGTAGATTCACTGAGAATGAAACCCTTTGTAATCTGACCAGTATAACCAGTACAGTCTGCTGTCTTGGCCATCAAGAAGCTCCAATGACGCCCTTGTGATTAAGGGCCTTCTTTGCCATGGTGTTGATGGGATACATTTTCACTTTATGGACACACGGATTTTATCTTGAATGCCTGGTGTTCGAACTAGTGACTTTTCTACTTGTGGGGGGTGGAGCATGAATCCTTAAGTGAAGTTTATCTGACTTCTGCACACATTAGGATTTTTACACATCCTAGGATAAAATCATACCTAAAATTTACTTGAAAAATAACCAAATTCAAATGGTTTCTGAAAACTCTGAAAAGTTTTCTGAAACCATTTAAGACTTATATAAATAAATTAGTTTTATTAAATTTTTCTCATTTTTAAAAAATATATTTAAATACTGCAGTTTCTCAGGTCTTGACTGTGGGGCCATTTTCACATGCTTAGTATTCATGCTGAAGCTCAGACTAAAATAATAACAATAAAAGAGACAGCAAAAACAGAAACAAAGCTTTGGGAGTTCTTCCTGCAGCTGGGCTGATGCAAGAGACAAAAGAATATTAGTACGTGGAAGAAAAAAATATTATAAGGAAGTGCAAGGATTTAACATAAGTTAAATAGTGCAGTGGTGTACATTCATAGTGTACATGCAGGTTTTAAGAAAGAAACTGGGGAATGCTATGGCTGTGGAGATGCTGCTGATATGGCTGCAGATCTAATTTTAGAGGACTTTTCCCCCCCCACCATAATCAATACAAGATATTTAACCAGAATTCCTGAGTGAACACATATCAGCAGTGCCTCGAGTAAAGGCTTCAGTGAAGAGCAGCCAGTACTGTAGTGCCAGAGGTGGAGGGGAAATGCTGAGACAGAGGGGGAGGGCAGGCCACTTACTAGGCAACCGTGCCTGGGCCTGGGATGTAAGAACCAGCCTCTGGGATACTAAGCTGGGCTGGATGGCATGGCTGGGGGCTAAAGTCGACCTGGGGACCTGTGTTAATCCAGGCTGGCTGTTGGGAGCAACAGATCCCACAACTGTGCCAGCTAAGCTCTGGCCTAAGGCCACAGGGGAAGCCCCCAACACATGCTGTCCAATGCCACTATTCCCAGAGGAGGCTACAGTGGAGGCTGCAGTGCTGTTGCTGCTGCTGACAGGAGTTGTAGCCTGGGCTCTCTGAGCTGCTGCTCCAACCACTGTAAAGTACAAGGCAATGGGGTATGGGACTCCATGTTAGGGGTAACCCAATATTTAGTCAAATCAGTATGATCAAACAGTTTTTCCATAAATTCCTTCAGCAGTGGTGGGCCAACTGAGCTACGACTATTAGGACTGTTACTGATGTCAATGATAATAACTGCAAACATTTTTACTTAAAATATGTGCATTGGTCCCAACTACTCAGTACGGGAAGAATGGATACACTTGGGCATGTCCAGTGATCCAGAAGACAGAAATGGGAACAGTCGGGCGTAACTTCCATCTGCAACTATCTGACACTTCACAAGCTCTTGTCAGTGTTTGCACTGAAAGATGGAAGATGGTGTGCAATGTCAATGAATGTTGTTAAACGTATGTATTTGCACTCTTTATGTATTTGCAATTATACATATGGTGTACTTCTCTTAATGGATATTTTTATTTATCTAATATTTTATTTTTGGCAGCGTTGTTGACAGTATGACAGTGTCTAAGGTAATTAATTATTAAACTAGAAATTATAGTTAAATAGA
This sequence comes from Aulonocara sp. 'chitande type north' Nkhata Bay, assembly GCF_057382095.1. Classification (NCBI taxonomy): domain Eukaryota; kingdom Metazoa; phylum Chordata; class Actinopteri; order Cichliformes; family Cichlidae; genus Aulonocara; species Aulonocara sp. 'chitande type north' Nkhata Bay. Next base: position 13,539,503 of record NC_141355.1, read on the forward strand.
GAAACCTGAATGTGAACCTGAAACTTGTTTTTAAATATGAATGAAAAATATGTCAATGTATCATTGCATCTATTCATTGGTCTGAAATAACTGAAAAACTGAGATGACTATTGATCTGTGAATTTTGTGTACCACTATGGTAAAAGCTGGTGTGATGGGAAATGTGTGTGTTTAAACTGTCAGCTCAATCTGTGAAAGTGTAGTCAGTAACAGCCAAGTCTGCAATGTTTGACTTTTGCCTCCATCTCTTTATTGGACTTGTCTACCATTGCTGTCATTGCATCCTCTGTTAAAATATAATGACTTTTCCTTAATCCTCAGTCGTCACTGAGGACAGAAACCAGTAGTGAGTGTTATATTCAGCCTTGCCATAAAGGTTGTGCTGATATCAGGGGAAAACAATATTGCCAACCCACCACTGCTGCATGGAAGTACAAATTTAAATATATGAAACCTTAAAGTAAAACTTTTCAGTCAAAGTATACCAAGTTGAAGGACAAGCATCTGACTTTTTCAAATAGCAGCACTGTGCATAAAATATGTGCAGGCAGTACAGTTCTTAATGAGCTTCAAACACTAATGTATGCCTCTAAGGCTACCTATTAATAGTTGTTAAACAGTACATTAGGCTCACTCAAAATCATGCAAAATAACACTGCACACATCACAAGCTTAAAACTAGTTTAGGCACATTATTTACAGGTGAAGAAAAAAAAAAACAATATGAGAGGTAAAAGGTACTATTTAAGTCTGAAGTGGACACCACCAGGAATCCTTTAGATAATGTAAGAATCTAATTTCCTGTCCTATACTGGATAGGGCCCCTGAAATGATCTTACCAGGAGCAGTGGCTGCAGTTGATGAAGTAGTGACCAGGGACTTGCCCCTGGTCTGGCCTGCCTGACTAATGGATGGAGAGGTGCCAGTAGCAGGAGAGCTCATTGGAGGACGCTGACCTGCTGCATTTGCAAAGGCGGCAAAGCGGCCCTCTGGTTTTGTGCCATACTGCACTGGCTGGAACAATCTAATCAGAGAAAAACAAATGCACAGGATTTAAATATGCCATAATACTGAGGTTATATTTTATTTTAAAACTTGTTAAGATCTTTACATAGAACATTTCATTCTATCTGAGCATTTGAAGATTATATCGCAGACCTCATTGGTTTTATTGGACATGGTTTGGGCCTTGGTGGGGGATCTGGATTGTTGTAGATCTCTTCTATGAGCTGCTGAGTAACCTTTAGTTTGGGTACTGCCTCTTCAGTCTGATACCGGGTCAGTCTGTTCTCATTATTGATCAGATCAAATATGGACAGGTTGGCAATCTATGGAGATAATAAATTAGGAATAGATAAAATATCAGAAGTGGAACAGTGTAGAGTCACTTTAAGATTAGTCATTATGCAAATTTGTCATGGATTGACTTTATATTACAGGTACTTACTGACTGCTCTTGGTACCATTAACATTAACAATGTTTGGCAGCGCTACTAAAACACTTACCTTACTCGAATCAGTCTGAATTGCTCCCAGCACCAGTGATGGCACGTTATATTCGAGAGAGGAGAAGAAATAGGAGCTACTGGACACTCTGGGTGCCACCAGCTCAGGATGGTTACAAACTCGCTGTAACTGCATCAAAACCTGCAGCACGCTGACAAAATGACCCGTTTTCAGTGCTTCCTGAGCTCTAGGGGAACACAGCCACATAGAAGAAATGATTATAGAAAACTGACATGTGCAAAACCTGTCTCCCTTGACACATTACAGTTTTCTCCAAAGAACAGACACAATATAATTATAAATTATAAAGTATCTTTTCTAACCAGAAAGATCAGGTTAATATAAATCTGATGTCCCATGGATGTATAATACACACTAATAGAAATGAAAAGAACTATCTAATTGCAGTTCATGATGTGCTATTTTTCCAAAACTTTATTATACCATAAACTGGGCTGTGTGTCAAAAGAAACTGTGAGAGAGGGGTAAATATTTTACCCTGATTGAGTGAGGATATCCTCATAAAGGCTCTTCTGCCTGTTCGACAGTCGGCATTTTAGGATGTGCTCGTACTTCTTGGGAAGCTGTTTCTCCACATCCCTTTTCGAGCGCCTCAGGATGAAAGGTTGAATCATCTACAGTTACGAGTAACAGGGTTTTCATATTTAATTTAAAGGAAAACACCACAGTAACACAGATTTATAGAAGAGTGCTGGTGGTATACCCACCCTGTGTAGGCGGATGACTAGCTTGTGGCAGTAATCCTGGTTCTGGTCTGTGCCCGCCTTAACAGGAAAATCAGAGTAAGGCCTGGTGATTCCTGGCAAAAGGAAGTGGATCATGGTCCACAGCTCCTTAAGAGTGTTCTGTAGAGGAGTGTTGATGAGGAGAATCCGTTGCTCACTAGAAAATGCACAGAAATATCTGTCATTCATTCTGAGCTGAGCAATTTTTTAACGATCCAGTAAAAAATTAGGGCAATTTCATAGAGACAGCCTTAAAGTTTCTCACATTGAATTTATCTCATCAGGCAATTCACCCAAAACAACATGCACATTGACTAGAAATAATAACATTTTAGAAGCTTACCTTCTGAGAGCAAAAACTGTTTCCCAATGTTTCTCCGTCATGTTTTTGATGAGCTGCACCTCATCCAGGACTAGGTGCCTCCACCTTCTCTTTAGAAAATGACTCTGGTCTTTCATCAGCAGCTTGTAGGATGTAACACATACATGGAAGCTGTTGGCTTCCCCCCACCACTGCAGATCAAAAACCATATACACCAGGTAACTTAAAAAACACTTTTTCTTCAGTTCACTTTAATTTTATTTATATAGCACTGAATCACAACAGTCACCTCAAAGCACTTTTTAATATTATATCAATGATATTTTTGTATTTAAATACACAAGAAATTACCCTTCTTTTAGACCGCCGTTCCCTTCTGTTGCCAAGGTACAAGAGGATCTTAAGGCCAGGACACCAACGCTTGAACTCCACCTCCCAACTTAACAACTTGCATGTTCTTACCACAACGAGATGGGGCCCCCAGATGCCTGTGGTGAAAACACAGTTGTCTTTATCCCAGTCAAAATTTATAAATACAGGAAAAAGGTTCAATATTGTAAAACAAAAAGAATACCAAACACCAACATACCCTCTTGCCCAGCCAAGTGGGCCATGTAAGCAACTGTCTGTACAGTCTTGCCAAGGCCCGTCTCATCAGCTAAGATGCCATTGAGGTGCTTCTTGTAAAGGCTGACAAGCCAGTCCACACCAATCTGCTGATACTCACGCAGAAACCCATGCAATAGAAAAGGAGCTGGGCTGCGGGTCTAGTAAAAAAAAGAGAGAATAAAAAAATTTGTTTGAAAAAACTACAAACCAAAACAAACATGTTCTTTTGTTTAAATGCATGAATGTGAGTATCTGAATGTGTCTCACAGATGAAGTGGTTCTGAAGCTGCCCTTGGGCAGGATGAGCTCTGTGGCTGCAGCTACTTCGGCTATGTCTTTGCAGGGTTTCCCATCAGAGTCAGAGGAAGCGGCTTTGTCAGCACCGCGGTACTGGTCCACACTCAGAAGGGAGTCAATCAGCACAGCCTCCGGTGGACTGATAGCACATTCTATTTCTAGAAAATAAAAATTAAGTGGAGGTATGTTGGAATCTCATCATTCACAAATGGCCGGGAAAACCCCCCCCCAAAAAATTATCTGCACAGTTGAACTTTATAATTACAAACTTGCCTTCAGTCTCTTCCATTTCATCCTCATCACTGTGAGAACCAGGCTGTGGCCAATCAAAGGTGTCAGTATAGGCACCGGCATATTGCTTCATCAAAGCATCAAGGGGCATCTCAGCTGCAAGACGAACACAAAAACGTTTTTTAAAAAAATGAAACAAAGATAATTAATCTTCATAATTGCTGGTTTTAATTAACTAAGTAGCAAAAAACTCAAAAATGTATAATTCTGCGCGTTAGTAATTTAATCATCTATATAACTGCCAATGTATTTCAGCACCATCCTGTGGCCAATCAAGATCCACCATATACTGTTTCATCTTCTGAAATCAATTCAACTCATGCAAGAGGTGGAAAAATGATGAAAATTCAATACTATTACTATGGAGCTTCAGCAAGAGGTGATGCTTATCTGTAGAACTGGATGCATAATTTGTGAAAAGTGGAATATTAAATTAATAGTCTAATCATATTTGCCATATAATCACCTGACATAACTATCTCTTAGCCTGTAGACTACCTAAGCTGTTTCAAAATTTCTGTAACAGTTTATTGCCATGGTGGGTCAAACTTTAAATTCACCGATCTCTGTGCCGTCAATAAAACAAAACAGTCAGTTGTATTTTAAGAGGTAGGTATGCAGTTGTGGGTGGTTTATTATGTTTACGAGTTCTTCTAACCAACATTCTTAATTGAGGCACAGCCTGCACATGACATGTGTGTGGTGTTGTGTCTCAAAGCTCACAGTGGAGTTTATGAAATCACCTAGTCTCCAACAAGGCTTGTCCCTTTAAGCACCATTAGATTACACCAAAAATTAATTTAACTGAATAAACACAGCAGTAGCAAGACAATAACACACTAATAAATTTCTCTTCCTTTATCCTGAATCTGCAAATAGAGAATAGTACAGAGAAAGATTAAAGTAAGTACCATCTTTGGCAAGGTCAACCAACTCTGCTTTGTGGTCCGTTTCCCCTTCCATGTCCTCCTGTTCCTCGATGGTGCTCTCTTCATCTGTAACTAAAAGGAAAATCAGTCTTTATAAATCCTTGTTTTTTATTTACTCTGTTTTTAATCATATATACCTTGATTATTTGACACTTACTGTCTTCATCAACCAAGGACAAACTAGATTTTCTTTTTCTAACTGAAGTGGTCACCTGCTACAAAAGAAAACGTATAATTGTAAAACTATCTTAGACACGATATGTGCTTCTATATTATTATTATTAATTGGTATGCCAGTGCAGTACCTACCTCTTTATCAGCCTTCTCAGCTGCTGACTGACCGGATACTGTAAAGCAAATAAAACAAGTTTAATAGAAAAAGAACTGTCCCAGGCCAGATAACCTACCATGTGTTAGCTTGGAACAAGGAGCAACAGCAAGTAAAAGCTGATGATACAGAGCAAATGTTCTGTCTCTCATGTTCAGTACCTGCTCAATGGGACGTACCTTTGGCTTTTTGTAAGCCAAGTGCTTTGAGCCTCTTCTCATAAATTTCAAACTGGAGTTTGATTTCCACGACCTGATGGGGAAAGGGTTTCACTCAAAACAGATATTTGGCATCTTTATAAGTCCTGAAACCTTTATACATAAGAATAAACAAACACACCTGTTCAATGTTTGACCAGAAGAATTCCACCTCTCGGGCGATTGTGCTGGCAATGTGACGAAGATGAATTTCCCTTTCTTTCTTTGATCGCTCTTCACTTTTCTTCTGCTCTTGATGATAACGGGCACATGTGCGAACGAGCTGTGGCAGAGACACACAAGACACGAGTTTGTCTTTCTGACGGTTTCCTCCTTTTTGTTTTTGTGTCAATTTGTGATATACCCTTCTTTTCTTCAGTTAATTATTATACGTTTGTCATACCTTCTTAGCAGCAGCTTCCTTCCACCTCCTTTCCTGCGCAAAGTCAGCTGCCATCCACTGCATCTCCTCCAGGAGATAGTCCCAGTGGGACTTTGGACGTGAGGCTTCCACAAGCTTAGGGAGCCTACTGGCAGACCACTGGCCCTCCTTCCTTAACTCAGATATGCGCTGATGCACTTGACTCTCCTGGCAATCATTTGGTCCATTAGACTTTATATGTTGATAAGATTAAAACTTACTAAATACATTTATAACAATGCACAACAATGGAACATCAAAAAAATTAAAATAATGGACATCAACAGGAATTGTTGATGTGGAATATGACAAACTTGAAAAGAACAAAAAACATGCAATGACAACATTAAAAGGCACCAAATCTTTTCCAGGCAACGCTTTTAACCAACTGCTGACATCTGTATCCAAACTATGGTACTCACCAATTTGGCCTGTTCCACTTGCTTATCTTGAGAACCCTCCTGTGAAGGCTGCACGGCTGTGCTTTGACCAAAGCCACCTATTTTGACCGCTGATATGCCATTGGTTCCAGTCATTTTTGACTGGGTGCTTGGGTTGACGTTAGAACCAACAGGACGAAGAGGACTTGCAGTATGTGGGGTTGGAACAGAGTTGAGAGCAGAGAGCGGAGCAGGAGACACAGATGTCATTGATACCGAGTTGGTCATAATCCTCTGAACTGCCTGGTTTGACTCTGTTCCGGGGCGAGCAAGTGCTACTGTCTGTAGAGCAAAGAAAAAACACTGGTAATATCAAGTTTACAGTATCGTCTTTTAGTCAATTTGTATGGAGGCTGACCACGTCACACAAACTGACCGCTTGTCCGGACTGCAGAATGGCCTGGGATTGTTGCTGCTGGGGCTGCAACTGGAGATGAAGACCTGACTGCATCTGATGCTGCAGCTGGGCCTGGAGCTGTGTGTGGGGGTTCACTGTGGTCAGGACTGCGGCCCCTGCCTGCACCTTCACCTGTGCCTGCAGCTGACCCCCTGGCTGAGTTGGATTCTCTACTAACTGAGCCTGCTGGGAGAGTGTCATGGGCAAGCCTGTCATAGGAGGGGCACCTTGTGGCAACCTGCCAGGCAGCTGAGGAGGCGGAGTGTGCAGGCTGGCTGCATTCTGCACTGGAGGGCCTTTGGATGGGTCGTACTGTTGCTGGTTCTGCTTCTGTCCTGCGATCTGGACTGCTTGAGGAGTAGGCGGCATCCCGCCTGTATACATGGTAACCAAAGTATAGGATAAAAGAGTAGTATAGAAAGTGACACAGAGACAAATGGTAAAAAAAATGAGTTGTTAATGTTATTGTCCAATGTGCAGTTTTTTTGGTTTGTTTTTTTAAATAAATGCCTTTGTGTTCCTACAATACAGATTAATAGATGCCGTTAAGTGTTCGGCAGCTTTCCCTTAATATTCATTTGAGAGACCCCCTTATAGAAGTTATATATTTTGAGTCTAAAAGGTAGAATATAAAATTGTACTTTTAACTATTAAACATTTGTTTGAGTTTCAGCTATAAGAGCTCCTCAGAACCTTCTCTTAATGAACTACATGTACTGTACTTAACAGGAGTCTACGACTACCTGATGATCAGAGCAGAAACTAATGAAACTCATACAGCAAAATGATTACAGAGGAAATGAAATCAATATGAAAATCTACATGTCTCTCAAATAAAATACTACTTTGATTAATGCAAAACTAAAACCTTGCATTTCAAATGTTGAGAGAATGTGGTTAAAAAACATTCAAAATTACTCATGCAAGAAGAAAGGTTTTAGAAAGAAAAAAAATGTAACAAAGAAACATGAAAAAAAGAACTTCAAAAAACAAAGAGACAGGGAGAAGTAAGGGGAAAGAACTAAAGCAGACACTCACAAAAACACTGTATGTTTGGCATGCATGAAGCAATGTCATTCTAGCCGTAACCAAGGCATCTGGATGCCTCACATAGCGACAAAGCACAGAGGTGAGCAAAAGGACAGACATGGGGTCTTGCAGATAGCAGGCCTGAGCGGAGCTGTGCACACTAAAGCATCACCTGCCTTACCTCCCTGCACGTCACACCACCTTGCCTAGACGCCATCAACACCTGGCCCTGACACACCCACACCACCACAATCGCAAACACCTGTGCCGTGAACACAACTCCTCCAAATGATTCCCCTCCTACTTAGACTGAGGGAAAGAAGCCAAGTCAGAACAAAATGTCATGAAAAAACATGGAAGGAAATAAACTAAAAGTGGACATGAGATAAATAAAAAGTCTTGAAGACTGATGATTCTGAGTTCCTGTTGATGGCTCACGCAAAGACGGACAATTGAAGAGGGGCGTGTGAGGGAATGACGATGGGAAACCAAAGGGAAGCATGACATGTGGATTCATAAAATGGGAGATCAAGCAAAACCCATTGGAAAGTGAATTCATTCCCACAGGCTTCCCACTTTCTGTGATCCACCGCCAGATAAGATGAAAATCCATCAGCACGGGAAGGTCTTTCCAAATAAAGACGACAAACAGGAACAAACTTCAGAAAAGAAGAGATGGATGACGACAGGTGATCAATAGTTAAAACAAAAAAAGAAAATCATAAGACATGGCATCTTCCCATTGAGTGGCTATTCATTCTTCAGACTTGGATTGTCTTCTTCCCCATTTATCCTGACAGAGAGAGCTTAAGCCTGAACTTCCTGAGGACTGCTGAGAAATCCAGCAGATGGAAGATCTGTTTGTTGATGCTGCTTGGAGTTTGTTTGTAGAAGATGAATGTTGTGATTCCCTTTTTAACATCTCCTTAGTATGAGCAAAGGCCATAGGTCCAGCAGCATCGAACAGAACACAGAACGGCCTGGTAGAAGCACTCCTACCTTGCGCAGTTGGCATAAGCTGCTGGAGTGGAACGCCAGGTGATCCTAAAGGAGCTACACCAGGATGCTGGAAAATCAGCCCATGGCGACCAACGTCAATCCGGGGCCTCTTAGCCTGATCTGGGATTTAAAACACACAATACCCTCATAACGCAAAAAAAAGCACTCGGCACACAGCAATGACCTTCTGAAGACCGTACAGGTCACCTCTCCTTCCTCGGTTTAAGACTTCAACACAGAGCGCTAGTAGAGGATGCCAAATATCTAAAAGCAGAAGCAATTAGAGGGAGAAAAGAAAACAAACAGAAAACAAAGCAAACGGGGAGAAAACAAAGCAACATAAAACAGGAGTTTACGATCTTTGCCCTACCTGCCTGCACCATAGCCTGTTGCCTTTTAAATGCATCAATGTCTCCAGGGTTTGTAATGGTGCCAGAAGTAGCTCCTTGGTGTCCCTGCAAAAACAGCCTCTCATGAAATTAGTGAGATATTTTCAAGAGACTTTAAGGGCATTATAGATAATTTCATTAAAATAAATGTTTAAAATAAGTGCCTCCTCTATCACCTGAAACTGCTGTTGGGTAGAGAAAGCTGCAGAAACATTGGGAGGAAGCTGTGTTGCTATGGCAACTGGTGTCACTGCCTGGCCATCCTTTCCAGTAACAACCTTTACCTGAAAAAAGACACCAAATTGAAAGAGGAACAAAATTCAACAGAATGACAGGAAAGAAATACACATTTGATCTCAGACCAAGAGCCAGCTGATGTAATACCTCATCATTAATAACCTCAGACTGTTCTTCTTCCTCCTCTTCGTCTTCAAGGTCCAAGTCACTCTGTCTCAAGTAAGTATACAAGGGAACACAAGGCTTCTTCTTAAAAGCTAGATAGTCCATCATGTTCCCTTGGAGGTGCTGCAGGAAGAAAAGTTCAATTAGATATTCTTTGAACACTTCTTTCAGATTCTCCATCTTCTTGGTGTGGTGCTCCAAGCACTGTTTTCTCAGCTGAGCAATCTCTGGTGTGGAAGGAGCAATTTCCTCTAATTTCTTGGCAGCTTGCTTCTTTACAGTGCCCACAGTCATGCTGGTGGGTGCAAGAGAATTGCTGGGGATCCCTTGAGATGGACTGGTGAGGGATGGGCTAGAGGGTGGTATAGAGGAAGGTATACTGAATGATGTGGCTGTGGTTCCTACTCCAGAAACCACACCTTGTTGAGGCTTCTCAAATATCAAAGGGTTTCTAAGCTGTCCTTGAATGATACTGCTGATCTGGGGAGGTAGGTTTGAGGTGGTGATATGACCAGGGCTGCCCAGAGCTGAGTGAGTGGTGGCCACTGGACTTTGAGGTGCATGGTGGTGGATGGTGCCGCCAGTCTGTGAATGAGGCTGAGAAAGCCGTCGTTCCCTCACAGACCCTGGCGCTCCTGGAGAGGCCAGCTGTACCTGACCAGGTGTGGCTGGGGCAATCTGGGCCAGTCCTGTTCCCTCTTGGTAAACAAAGTGACCACTGCCTGATTGACTCCCTAAACTGATTTGCCTCACTAACATGCCAGCGTCAACAAAACGTGTCGGACTCTGTCCGTGCACACCCAATGCTACTGCAGGAGCTGTTGGCCTCGTCACACCTTGCAGAGAGGCTGGACTATGCTGGGTAGGACTTTGAGGTTGAATGGGCTGGGGCACAGGTGAGGTGACCTGGATGTAGGAGGGTGGAGTATGCTCAAACCTCCACTGAGGTGTCGTATGCTGGAATCCTGGGGATGCGGGGTTCTGGATGGGAAGTGTGGTTAGGGTTATTTGTTGGTTAGCAGTAACCATCTGTCCCACATTTTGTAATGTTATGTTCATGTTCGGGCCAGCGGCTGGACTACGACTCATGATTATCTGATAATTGGGTGACTGAGGAGCTGAAGGACTGGCAGCAGAGGAAAAAGGGGTCACAGGTGATTGAGGATGGTTAACTGTAGCTTGCTGCTGTGTAGTTGCCATGGTCGGCTGCGACTGCTGCTCCTCTGTTTCTGACCCGCTGACAGACTTGGGTCTCTGAAGCGGTCGTTGCATATTCTGTGATCCACTTCCATGGTGCATTGCGTGATACGGTTACAATCTTTAAACACAATAATCTGTGAAAAGAACAAAGGAGAGTAAAAATGATTTTTATTTATTTTTACTTTTTAATGACTATATGTGATGCAGAAATAAAGTTTGCTCGTCATCTGGGAGGAAAATATCTGAAAATTAACCATAACATGTCAACATATCAACAACTTCATGTGAAATGACATAAATCAGGACCAAGGATTGTCTCTGTAATACCCATTTCCTGTGATAAACTGGAGACCCTGGTAGCAATAACCACGTAATGTCTTCCAGGGTTGCCGTTTTTCTTTTGTTTCACTGTGTCTAGTTATAAATAATCAGTCTTTTAGCTTCTCCATACACTATTTTTGAACATTTAACAAGCACACAAGTAATGACACAGACAAAAATCAGTCACTGCCATCAGTAAATCTTATCTCGAATGTCATTAAAGTTTGATATCGTGTGCAAGAAAGACATGGACTGTTACCTACATACACCCCTTAATTATTCAGGTGGAGGTCTTATCAGAGCATCTTTACCGACGTACAGCTTTTGTTTTTTTTTTACATCTGTTTGCACCTACAGGTGAACGCCAGCTAGCATATACACATTGTCCTGTGGTAAAAACGATATGGCTTATTTGGTTTGATACTGATTCCGCCAAAGCTAACGACCATTTAAAACAAAGCTGATGTACCTTAACGGTACCGAGGTGTCGCCAACGTCGTTTGACAACGACGTCTTGATAACAGCGTTGAGAAATTTACGAGTTAGTGAAACCCAGTCGTTTCAACACCGTAAGAACAACATTACATTTACAACCAACATTTCCAGTCGACAGCCGTAGAGCAGTCGTTTCTTGATACGGTGTTATATTTACAGCGCTTGTTAACATGTTAGCTTCACCCGCCTACAATTTCTCCGGGGCGTAACGTTAGCTTAGGTTAGCTGCGATGAAAAATAATAAATGCAGGTATCGGAACAATCAGGTCTAGGTGAATGGATGATCCAAATATATATAAATAGAGTAATATGGAATGTAAAAATTAACCTGTAACATTTACAATAACACTGTGTATGGCTTTTGAGTAATTACAATAACCCGTGCTAGCCGATGCTATTGACTAGCTTGTTTTTGCTAACAGGCCAGCTACCAATGAATAAACACAGTTATTACTTCAACGGCGTTACTTACAGGGAATGGGGATTCTGTAGTAGTTTCGTAAATCCTAAGTCATATTTACAATAGGTCACATACTGCAACACGGGCTATTCTGCGAAAAATAAAATCTTGATATTGATAGCTGCTATTCACTGTTTTGAAGCTAAGTTAATTTCATTCAGCAACATGGCGACCGCGGCAGCCTGCTGTGTAACCCGGATCCCGTTCTGAATCCGAGGAAGCAAAAATATGACGTAATCTAAAATGGTGGGTTGCATGAGCGATTGTGACTCTAGATGAAAATGCGGTTGATAAAATCATTATAAGGTTGCTCGATTTTTACAAGCAAGCACTGACAGCTTGGTGTTTAAATATAACTCCTACAAAGGTACTGAATAAGATAAGATAAGATAAGATAAGATAAGATAACCTTTATTAGTCCCACACGTGGGAAATTTGTTTTGTCACAGCAGGAAGTGGACAGTGCAAAAGTTATGAGGCAAAAATTAGAATACAATAAGAATAAATACAGTACACAACTGTACAGAATAGAATAAAATAAAATACTATATACAGTAGAATAAAATAAAATAAATATACAATAAGATAAAAATAGAATACAAATACAAATACTATATACAACTGAGTAAAAATACAACGATGACAGAAAGGATTATTGCACTTAGTATTATTGCATATGTATGGATGTGTGTGCTTGATCAGTTAAAGTCTTTATTATGGAGTCTGACAGCAGTGGGGAGGAAAGACCTGCGAAATCTCTCCGTCCCACACCGTGGGTGCCGCAGTCTCCCACTGAAGGAGCTGCTCAGTGCTGTCACAGTCTGCTGCATGGGGTGGGAGATGTTGTCCATCAGGGATGACAGCTTAGCCGCCGTTCTCCTGTCACTCACCACCTCCACTGGGTCCAGAGGGCATCCTAGAACAGAGCTGGCCCTTCGGATCACCCTGTTCAGTCTCTTCCTGTCCCCAGCAGAGATGCTGCCGCCCCAGCAGACCACACCATAAAAGATAGCAGAAGCCACAACAGAGTCATAGAAGGTCTTCAGGAGTGGGAATATTAAAGATGATAATGGAATTCTGACTTTGAGCTGTTTAATCTTTCGTCTTTTTCTTTTTATCATACAGATAATTTCGTTATAAATTCAAAATATATATTAAACCAAAATAATATACTGCAGTTTTGATGCTATACCAGGGAAAAATTCCCTATAATGTTACAAAACTGATGTTCCTCATCTAAGCTTTAATTCTGAAGATTTTTATGACCGCTTTATATCGGTAGCCCTGAATATTTAAATAATAATATAAGAAGAAGAACAATGCTCTAATAAGAATATTAGCAATTTAATTTTGTTACTATCTGTCTCCAAAGATTTATTTAGTGATACACAGTGAGAGAAAGCACTAAAAACTTGTGATAAATACTTTATCAAAAACAAGTTTAAGGAAACCACTGCATAGGATCTACCCAGTGAAACAAGAACTGAGAACATTCAAAATGTATTCGTAGTATAAATGTGACTACTGTGGACTGGAAAATAAAAGCATGTCTCATCTCATTTTCCATACATAGAAGCAATGTTGTTTGATGTAATATTTTACAAGTCAAGACAATAAGACCTAGGTTTGTTGAATGCATATAATATGCAACGTAAATGATATCCTGGTATTATAAAATGTAATTACGTTTGTTGAATAGTTTGGGTTTTTTTTCTCTTTACTCTAGTGTGTCCTCTGTGCATGTTTGCTCATTATAACACTGAATAAATCTTGGCGGGTAAATAAATAAATAAAGCCTGGACGATTCATACATTCACAGCTTATTAGTTAACAAGAATATTATGTAGTAAAATTGTATACTTTAAGCTAAATCCTGATTATAAAGAAACTATAATTACTTATGGATTTGAATTAAACAGAAGCTTTGATAAAAGTCCACATTTGAGTAAGAACAATGAAATTGATTTCTACTGCAAACTGTCAGCGACTTTATAATAAATATTTATTTTGATCAAACACCATATAACAACTTATCTTGGCAACATTTGACAGGCAGTCTTAAAACAATACAAAAGGCATTTGGTAAACAGACTTCAAACAATTAGTTAAAATCACCTAGTGCCATGCACGGTTTGCAGATGGATTGAATGCAAACATACATCTCCAAATTCAAAATCAGCAAATCTCCAAATGTATAACACACACAAGAAAAAACCCCAAATATGCATAGATACACACGGGAAAAAAGTCACTTGAAGTACCTCATAGCTGAGTATATCACCCACCCAAGGGAGGGATTTTTGGATCATGTGTAAAACAAATCTCATTCAAATGTCAAAGAATACTTATTGCACTCCACACTATATGGCCATAAGACTGGCAGTCGTAAGGCAGTTATTGTGTATCAGGTTAGAACATACTTTCAATACATTCATATTCACTCTTCTGTTATAATGCAAAGACAGAAAAAAACAGGCACAGGTTTACAAGTATTGCTACACATTGGCAATATTTGGTCATCTCATTCAAACTCTTCAGAGTCCCGCAGGCTGGTGATTATTCACCAGACACATAACTCAAATGTTTCGAACACAGAAAACCACAAAGTAATCTTTGCTTCAAGTATAAAACACTTGCAATCATTTCTTAATTTAGCTCATCATTCTATGTGCAAAACACACTAACACGTACGGTTTGTAACAAAACAAATACTGAAAACGATGTACCTGATCATAGCTTTTAAACATTCATAACCCAACCTGTTTTTCAAGAACTTCCAGCCTTTTCGAACCTTTACTGTGCATTTACCTTTCAATTACAGATTGGGTGAAGAAATGAGAGGAGCAGATGCTCCAGTGGTCGTTTCCCTTAGGAGAGATCAAAGTGCAGACAGTGATGGCAGATGGATGAGGCAAGATAATGCAGTTGCTATTGATGCAGTCGTGGAGCTCATAAATACTGCTTTGTGTGCAGAGTTGAGAGCCGCCGCTCAATGCATTGCTTACCTAAAGAGATAAGGGAACAACTCAGTGACCACATGACAAATGCATGAATACAATGACTAATGTTAGCATTTAAAATTTCTCTGTAATGGGTTGTGTGTCACAGAGCTTCCACGTACATTTTTCTATGCCGTCAATGTCCCCTTGCTCTGTGAGGGTTCGGGACAGACCCTCCATGAGCACAAGGGCTTTATGGTAGCGCTGCACTGATGTGGTGCCATGGTGGAACATCTCATCTAAAGCCGCAGACTTTACCTGAATGGAGGGGGGAAAAAACAAGACACACATGCATATATTTAAAGAGCTAAGATAACGACTGATAGCATATACAGGACAGAGTCAATCTTGGAGTGAATATCAATATCCTCCTGTGAAATGAGCTGACCATGTGCACAGTGTGGTTGTAGATGAGCTTCTCTGCTGTGAGTGCATTGAAGTTGTCCATAAGTTTCTGCTTGTTAAGCAAGAAGGTCTGCAGCTGATCGCTGAGGGAGCGACAGTAGGTCACACAGTTCTTGTACAATTCATTCAGCTTTCTGATTACTGCAAAAAAAAACAACCCAAAAAACGAATTAATACAGGAACATTTTTACTTTCATTAACTGTTAATAAATACACACAGATACACACAATATTTCTGCCTAAGTGGTTGTGCTCCTACAACAGGAGTTTCAAGAATGACTTCAGTTTCTTATAATGTCTTCCTGACTGACAGATTTTGGTGCACTTTGCAGCCAACGTGCATTCTTTCATCTCAGTTTTAGACACCGTTTCTATTCTCCTTTTATGTGTGTGTGGCAGCAGTAAATACAGAGACCCGTGAGAGCAGAGAAAATGACAGTGAGGCAGGAATATTCAGTCAGGTTTACTTTTTCAGTGGTAGCCACAAATATAGGGCATCCTGAGTAAACACCACAGACGATATAAAAGATGGATGTAGCCTCCATGACGTCGCCCACTATTTTGTGAAATCTAATTTTAAAGGGTCAGAATGGGCGTTTTCAATGTCACATGGTGGTTTTTGTTACTGGATGTGACAAATGAGGGGTGGATCTGAATGCGAATCTGCAGAGTCATAGGCCAGCATCTTCTCTACATACCCTGCATAACAATCATTCCTGAAACTTAGAACGATAAAAATTCACAAAATGGACTTAACGTTTTACTCGGGACGACCCATGAGAAGTGACTCTGGGTATAAACCCACGATTAAAGTGTTTACAGATGTCAGGAAAGAAGGCAATTTGGTTGCCGATGTCTATAGGAGCGGAAGCCCTTTTGAAATCATAGGGATTGCCCCCTGGTGGCCTTAAAGAGCATGCCAGTGTAAGGCTTTACTTTTCAGACTTAAAGATAAGTCCATCTTACATACTCTTTATGGTAATCACCTAAGTTTGCGCAGTCTGCAAGCAGAGAACTGGTTTTAACTGTGTAACAAAGACAGTCACAGTCTGGAGCTTTGAACCAAATATGTAAAATAATGTTGAAACACTTTGACCTACATGGTCATGTGATTTAAATTATGGGAGGTTCTGGATCATAGTTCAAGTTCCTTTTAAATTAAGTCAAGCTATTCTATTGGTAGCACCATTTCTGAAGAAATTCACACTATGAACGTTTACCTTTACCTTACAAATCTACAGAAGGGAATGTTGGTCTCACCTTGTTTGACTGTAGCAGATGGAAACAGCTCGCCTTTCTTGACATTTTCTTTAGCGCTGCGCAGAGCTGATGACAGAAACTCTTCAGCCTTCATGTACAGCACCAATTGCTCTGCATAGCTGGAACATTACATAGAAGTTTTAAGATTTTCTTTTTTTATTAAACAAAGAGAGCTACTCCACGTGTGGAGAAACTGTAATGCCTCTTACCTCCATTCTCTACTTAGAAGGCTGATCTGATCAGCCACCAAGCTCTGATCCAGGAAGGAAACGTCGGGACTGCTGATGGGCTCGAGCCCTGGGTCCTTAGAGGAAGCCAGTTCCATGACACACTGGACGAAAGCCAAAGTGAAGCGCAAGTCAGTCAGAGCATCGGTGTGAGCCTCCTGTGAAAAGAGCACATAAAATATTCTCAATGTGGAAACCTTTCATGTGGAACCCGCAAATGTAAATTACTGACGATCCTGGAGTATTCACCACTATCGGCATTTGACTGTACCTCCATTAATGTGTCTTCAGGGAGCTCTGGAGGATGAAAAATCAGGCCGCTGGGTGGAATAACATTCATTGTTTCAGTGTCACTGTGCCTACGGTTTCTTCGTTGAAGATGCCAACCTGAGTTTAAGTAGCTGGGAGTGTCTGTATTTAAAAACAAAAGGCAAAGTTAGCTTAACCACATACAGCTGATACATAATTCATGAATATGTAAATGGATTTAACTGATAACACGTTGTAGCTTTAAAAAAAAAGATGGAAAATATAAACACTTAACAAATGGAAAATGACCTGAAATATTAGTTTTCCTTGGTTAATCACAACAATTTTCTTTTAAAGTTAAGAGTCTCAGTGACATCCAAACTCAAAAAGCAGCACATTATAATCAGATTAAGTGGTTATATCGTAAGCATGCTGAAATTAAGAGACTTATTTAAACTTTCCTATAAGCAAAACTAAAATGACAGTTCAAAATAAAAGCCCTCAGTAGAAAGTTAGTAGTGAGGGAAGTCAGGACACCTACCTGAGAACCTCCTCATTAACATGGTATCAGGAGGAGAGTTTCCACTGGTTGGAGAGCCCATAGAGAAAATCACAGGAACTGGGCTGTCTGAGCACTGGAAAACTCCATGACAGCCAGCAGGGGGTGCTGTAGGAACAAGTAAGAAGAGTCAGATGGCTGCTACCCCATTGGTAAGGTAGCCTAGATGAACTGAAGTAAAGTAATGCAGTGGTCATGGTGACTAAATTAGATACTTCACAAAGGTCTCTTTGTGCCTACTGCATGTACCAAACATGTGTCACCTTCCCCTACATGTGCGGTGATTTTGTAAAACCTTCTTCTGCATCACTTTAAGTCAGTGGTTTTATGAATGGACTCGTTCGTACTGAAAACAGACGCTGTCCCTTTAGAAGTCATTTGACTGGTTTTACTTTTAGCATGTTGCACTGATACCTGTTATCTCCATGCTTTTCTCACTGCTGAGGCTCTCGTCTTTCCCTTCTTCAAAGAGCGGAGCTCCGAGGGCCGCCTTCAGTAGCATGTCAGATAACCTTCCCGTGCTCACTGATCTGCACATGTAATATATCCACAGACACCCTTGTGAGCATTTAATAATTAATCAACCAGCATATGTTTGACTGTGTGTTATCTCTTAGTAGCAGGCTCCCATAATCTTAATTAGACTTGCAATATTAGCTTGTAATTTTCCAGAATGCTAAAATATTGTCAAAAATTCATAATGATTTAACCATTTCTTTCTTTCTTTATTTCAACCATTTATAAGAACAGTGTGGAAGTATTACACTGCTCATACCTTTTAAAAGGGCCCTTTTTAATTGCTGCTTTACGGCTGAGGTTGGCCTGGGAAGTGGGGCCAAGGGATTGCAGGTTTGGGACTGTCCTGGTTCTGTTTGGCATTCTTGGCTGAACCTGCTGCTGAAAAGGAAATTGAACTGTTGAAACATCCTTCCCTCTGTGCCCATTTATATCTTCTATTATCCGCTGACACCATAGGAAGTGTAAAAATTTGCTGTTTTAAAGAGATGTGGAAGGAAATCACCCCGGTTTTTGCAGTGTGTGCATTGCAAAACAATTTCTAATGTCACAGACAGAATGGCAGAGTAGAGTGGATGACTTAATATTAACTATAAAATGTTTATTATTATTAAGTCAACACTGTGTCTGTATGGCATGTTGAAGCTGACCTTGGGCCTGTCCTGCATGTCAGGAGAAGCAACGAGGAGCCCAGTTCTTGTGCTGAGTGGGAGAGTCTGCTCTGACGTCTTTGGGCTTGTTCCCACTGGAGAACAGAAAATTATATATATAAAACAACTGTTTTAAAGAGCACATGATATTTGTAAACACATTCGTTGACTGTAGGAGTTTAGAATAAAAAACACAGATGAGTGAGAGCAAAAGGAGCTACAGAGAAAATAAAATACTGACAGTTTACCTCAAAACAAATTTAAAAATCCACAAAAAAAATGTTTGTGTGAGATGGTGAAATTGAGAGTGTGTGTATTGCTGTTGGAAGGTTACAGTGGAATAGGTCTGCTTAACAAAAGCCCCTTTCAGACATTAAAAAAAGGCCACATAAACATCGGTCTCTGATAATAATTAACTATTTTTTTAACCTTCTTCTGTGTGCATTTCCAATGTCCAGTCAACTGTGTATATGAAAGTTGACTGGGATCAATTTAAAATTATGTATTTGTGTATGACACATACAGATGAATGCCTTCATAGGTAATACAGAAGCCAACTGATCTAGTTACCTGGCGGGGAAGACTGTTTAGGTTGGCTCCCTCCAGAGTTGAAGGTAAAGACTGGACTGGGAGATCCACATTCTTCATACTGTGGTGGGCTTTCACTGCTGCTGGGGCTGCTGGGACAGTATAACGTGACCCTGAATGAGATGAGACATTGTTAGACAAAGGAAACAGAGAACGCATAAGAGTAAGACTCTGAGGTGGGGTTGGTGCACAGATAAGATGGATGGACATGCCTGGTGGAGCCATGAGAGCCGACACACTGCATACGCTGGTAGTTTTGGATCTGAGTTGGGACAGGAATGGGAACAGACGGGCTGAAGTTACTGCCAAGTGTTTCAGCTGGTTTGCTGCGTGGTTAAAAGGGGAAACACAGAAGAGTGGGCAGCTGATTTTATAAAGCAGTTATAAACAGCAGTGGAACTAGTCTGTCAAACGAAATAAAGTCTGTTCCTTCCAACATATGTTCCAAGTATTTAATTCCTTTGCAACTCCAATCTGGAAAGTTTATCATATTATTGTTTTGTAATATGTCCGGATTGTTCCAGATAGGTGTACGTTTGCATGGGATTAATGAAGACTCTGTCATTTTTAGAAACTCCCACCATGCTGTCAGAGAAGAGCTGATGTTGATGCTTTTAAAGCATTCATGTCGTTTGATGTTTGAGCTGATAAATGGTAGGTCTGAAATTTCTAGGTTATTACATAGTGCCTGTTCTACATCTATCCAAGGTTCATCTAAGAGGGTGTGTTTAAACCATCTAGAGATGAACTGAAGCCTGTGGGCTAAAAAATAGTGATTAAAGTTAGGCAGATCTAATCCTCCTTTATCCTTGGTCCTTTGTAGTGTTTTTAAGCTGATACGTGGGGGTTTATCTTTCCAAAGGAATTTAGAAATATACGAGTCTAGAGATCTGAACCAATCTTGTGATGGCTTATTTGGGATCATTGAAAATAAATAGTTTATTTTTGGCAAGACCATCATTTTTATAGCGGCGACCCTTCCCATGAGTGATATGGGTAAAGATTTCCATCTAGCCAGGTTGCCTTCTACTGTCTTTAAAAGTGGGATGTGGTTTAATTTTAGCTCTATAACATGTTCTATATACCGTGAATATAAATACTGTTTGATCTAGCTGCACGTTCAATTTAATTATCCATATCGGACCTCTTTTATCCTCCACGAGCTGAACTCTAAAATTGGCTTTCTGACAGTCTGGCTTTCTCTTACCTAACAGGCTTGGGGGGAGAGCGCAGCATAGGAGAGCGTGGGGGTGTCTTTCCAGTGAGTCTAGCGCCCCTTTCGGCCAGTGGGGAGCTCCTATACAAACACATTTAAAAATTACATAAAATAATAAAACTTAACTGAACCCATACAGTGTTCAGGCCATGAAGGGAACACTCACCCACGGTCTTTAAGGGAACTTTCTGGGGGTGACCCAACCTTTACTTCACATATATGTTCACCTGTAAAGCAGCACAACAGGAGCAGTCAGTCTTTTTGTGCTAATGTCAAAAAAATAATGCACTAAAACATCCTGATAAATCCGATGTGCTCCTGATGCTCAGAGGTCTTACTGGGAAACTGGGCAGGCACCAAGACATAATCTTCTGTGAGAGATTGGATATATCTACCATCTTGATTAGCTGTTTCTTTCTGCAGGAAACCAGGCTTGTCCTGCACAGGGGTGTAAGGCAGCTTGGGCTGAGGTTGGTGCATCTCTCCATCGGAATGCTGACAGAGTGAAGATAAAACACAGATGTAACGAAAACTAATATTAATTATGGATTTCACAGTATGACCAATTGGTTTCAGGTCACTTCACTTCATGAGAAAACTTTGTGCATACTTGAGGCGAGGCCAGCTGAGATGTGGAGGAGCTGCTAGAGGAGCTGCCGGAGCCAGAACTGGGGTAGGAGTGCACGGGGACTGATGAGCCTGTGACAAAAAATAGAGTAAAGCACTTGTGTTACGACCTCAGCTATAACGGCGTCACTGATACTAAGCTGTCCTCACAACAACGCGACACTTACATTTCTTTGTTGATGAGCTTGTTTCCAAAAAGGGATGGTTAAAAAATTCCTCTGAAAAAGAAAAGATAAAGACATAAGAAAAACACTTTGAATTCAATTATTAAATCATGTTTTTTACTAATAAAAAGGGGCAGACTTACCAAAGCTGATCCGATCTTTATGATTCCTCTGTAGAAGCCCCAACAGCAGGTGTTTTAGGTTATCAGAGGTCTCCTTTGGGATGCTGGCAAAATACAACAGCTTTCTATTAAAACTTGCATGTGTAAGAACACAGCTAATAATACAAATCCCAGGAGAACAAATTGTTAAAGGTTATCACTATTTAATCATTCTAATCATTTTAATTACAAAATAAGATGTAGGGAGAGGAGAAAGTATGGGACCATTATTATGTAGCTTTTTACACTGTATTATAGCCTTTATTTAGATCATGCTAATATTTTGACTTCATGTTCAAGTTTGTTCACTGAGTTATTTTGTGGATATTTATGGCTTTAAGAAACAGACTGCTTCAGACGTTCCATACCGTGAACTCTAAAATATGAAATCTTAATCTAATTTATGGCTTCAGTACAAGACCTTGAGGTGTCATGACACTCCAGGCAGTCAGCCATAGTGTATGTGTAAGTGCTGACCTACAGTATGTGGGTAGTATGGAAAGCAATAGCCATACAGACCAGTAGCTGGCACTTTAGGGCAGGATATATATAGAGCCAAAGGAAAACTACAAACTATTCCCTCACACACACACACACACACACACACACACACACACACACACACACACACAGGCAGAGCCTTTCTCATCTCCCGGCTTAATCACTGAAAAAGATAAGCATGGCTCCAAGCCACACACAGGCAGGCAAAGTACACCATGAAAGCAGTGGGCAAACAATCCATAAATCCCTCTGAACACTTTCCAAGTCCAAATTCTGAACATCAGAGAAGCTGTGTTCAAAACGACTGCAAATAGCCACGAGGCCTAGCTGCAAAGGCCTCTGTAATCACTGATAACAAAGCCGAGGCAGAATTGTTTATAGAGAATTAAATCCTTCACAGGAAGAAGGATTTCTCTATATTTCCACACTGTTGTTTGTAACTCTAAAATATGAATTGTGTGAGAGTTGCTGATGGAGAATGTTGTTGATGATCGTTCCCGTCAGGTGTCCGGATGGGTTCTTCCACAACAGCACTATTCTTAGAAGTGTTGTGCGACTTATTTACTCAGAGCTAATTATATATGTGTGTGCATGTGTCCAAATATACATCAAACATCATTCACACTATCAGCATCCAGGGTAGATTTCTTAGTAATGCCAGTTTATGTCGCTTTTTTCTACTGTCTTCCTCTGTTTGTTATGCATGTTGCTTTGTTCCAGGCTCATCTTTAAATGTTTTCAACTCGGTCTTTTTTTCCATTTGGGGAAACAATTAAGTTTTGTAATGTTTTGCATTGGTGCTAGAAATATATACCTGCAGGGTAATGTCTAAAAATGTTCGGGGCTGGAGTGCTTGGGTGAAAGCTGTTCGTACTCACTTGGGGAACAGGTTCCTGTTACTTTCATAGAAGAGACGAAGCTCATGTGGTGTGCTGGCCTGTATACAAAAGACACAGAGACGAGAGTAAGACTTGGAGATGACCACCCACAGACTATAACAATGCAAATGAATGAGTCTGGACTTTACAAACAAGCATTTGAATAACCGATCTTCTGGCCTAAAGCTTTACGAATGTAAATTTTGATCTCTCTCCACTGCTTTTTTCTCTTCTCCATCCCCTCACCCCATAACCCAAGCCTAGGTCTGCTGGAGGGCTCTTGACATCATAATGGAGTTCTTTCTTCCCACTGTCACCAAGCAGTTGCTGATAAAGGATTGTCTGATTGTTGTGGTTTTTCTTTCTAATACTGTGAGGTCTTTGTCTTATAAAATAAAGCACCTTCAGGTGACTGTTGTCGTTATTTGTCACTATATAAAAGCATTTGAACTGAATGAACTGTTGTGTAATGGTCCATATAGCCCAAGCATAAACACAATCAGGTTTCCAGAAAGGCGAAAGTGTAATGAATGCTTGCCAGCTAAACCAAATAAACATCACTCTCAGAGACATCAGCAGCAGCGCCTCACCTTTCGCTAACCTTTGGACTTAACTCACTGACCTGCCAGGCAGAAATAAAAGGCAACCTTCCCTCTCATTGCTAGAGGAAATAAACTGCAATATAAATAACCTCAAGAGATGTAACGGACAAAAGGGCCAAACACAATGTTTTTCTGTCTACACAGGGACAGAAGGGGCAACTTTAGCACAAAATACTCAACCAACGAGGAGGTAAAACTATTGGCATGTGTCTATATATGTGTGAATCACAGCTGAGGCAGCTTGCAAATAGCAGTGCAACAGTGGCATCTGAGCAGACACGTGAAGAGGGGAAAGTAATAGCTGGGGTTGTGAAACAGCATTTACTCTGGGTTCACAGAAATGGCTCACAGTAATTTCCAGCTGCCTCTCTCATCATCCCATCTTAGGTAAACAAGGCTCATTTCTAACAAGGCGCTCCAACGTTTTCCAGCTAACAACACAGAAGATGTGGAAAAGTATCACCCAGCAGGCAGTGTCGCGAATCATGTTTTTCCATTTTTAATGTTATGAACAAGATGCATCATGTTACACTTTGACATCAGTTAGTTTGTCCTTTGTGTGAACTGAGGCAAAACAATTGCATGACTGCTTGTGATTATGCAAGGGACCTTAGCAAGTCTTTGTTAGTATTGGTTCACATGGGTTTTTTTTCGTTTTTTTTTTTTTTAAGTGCTACTCACATAAAATGGTGCTTTTCCAGTCAGAGACTGGTACACGATGGTACCGATGCTCCACAGATCAGCTTTGGCATTATAGTTCCTGGACATGATGACCTCGGGAGCCTGTGGCCGAAAAAACACCCCAAAACAGCTTAGAGGCACGGTTCCATCACACCTGCTTGGCACAGGATACCAGAGTGAACTACTTTAATGCTTACCATATACATGGGAGAGCCACACAGCGTGGCTGCCATGGTGTTTGTCTGGAGATGACGCGCAAACCCAAAGTCAGCTGGAGGGTGAGAGAAACAGGTGGCAGTGTTTTCCTTTTAAATCTATATGAACACATTTTTATTTTACATTTAGACCATCTAATGCAATGCTGGTGTAAGTCATTACCTAACTTAAAGGTGGTATTGATGGAACTGGACCTGCGCCCCTCTGGATGGCAGAGCAAAATGTTCTGGGGTTTGAGGTCTCTGTGGACGATGCCTTTGCTATGTAGGACCTTCATGGCCCGTGATATCTGCTGCAGGAATACATGGATGGTGTCTTCACTCAGAGTGCCTTTAGCTGTCGATACAGAAAGGGAAAAAGAAATTCAGCCTGATGGAAGATTTATTATGCTGGATAAAAAGAAAAGGCATTAGCTTACTTATGTGAGACTTTTTTTTTTTTTTTTTTTTAAAGAAAGCTCAAAATATGAAAATACACTAGGAAAGCAAAGCCAAGCATAGAAATGCTGCAGCTACCAGCAGATATCTGGAGGAATATCTGACATGTACATACTGTAAGGACTGCGATATAAATATATACTTTGTTTGCTATCACATGTTCACCGTAACTTATTTATGGTGTAACGTGTCAGCGTCAATGCTGCTATGCCTCACGGAGGAAGATTTTATTCATAATGCCTCAATTAGAAATTAAAGTCAAGGCTGTCTGACACACTAGCTCCCCCCACAAATTCCACCACCACCACCTACTGCTGCACCAAACACCCCCCTCCCTCGCAGTGCATCAGCACCCCATAGCCGTCTTGTTTTCCACCAGAGGACAGAGCATAAGGGAGTGACAGATGGGTGAGGTCATGTGGGAGCAGCGAGAACGTTGCCAAATGTGCCCGAGTGCTGCGCTGCAAATAGCTGTATGTGTCTCCTTGGTAGAGACACAGAATTGGCAGCTCTAGCCTTTAAGGACCGCTGGCACTGGGGCCGTATTAGACCGACACTCCACACCAGCGGGGCAAACCTAGCCCCAGGAAAAATTAACTCCATGTGTCATCATTATTTGAAACACGGCTTAAAACTTGAAGTAGGGGAATTTCCAAGTGAGAGAAGTTTTATTTAATGTTGTACTGTAAAAAAAAAAAAAGAAAAAAGGTGGGGGTTTATTTTTAGGCTGCTCATTTTGCTCTGTTTTTTCACGCTGTAGGCAAACACTGGAGAGAAACTTTAGGTCAACAGGTTTTTATCTAGGTTAAGTACTTGGTAGTATTCATGATAATTCACAGAATGAACTTTAAACCTGACTTCTTAGGTCACACTGCCCTGTTAGAATCCTATTAGTCCCTCAAAACACTACAAAAAAGCTGAGCTAAGCCCCTTAAAAGCCAGACCAGTACGACATGTTAACAAGCACCCCAATGCAATGGAAAGATAAGGTGTGAATGTCCTGTTTTTCTTTTGTGCTTTTGCAAAAACTGTGCAGCACAGATTCTGAGCTTTAAGCCATTTGTTTTGCAGCAAACTTACAATGAAGATACTCTGCCAGGTCACCTCCATTGCAATACTGAAAAGACAAGAAAGACAAGCGTCAGCTCGGCTGACAATGCTGCCCAAGTAGAGGATGAGATTTGCATTTTCCCATGAAAACAAGACCAACCATTAGCATTTCAAACACAACTCACCTCCATAACAAGATACACGCATCCCCCAGTCTCCTGTTAATACAAGCAGATAATATGCAAATCATTCACAATGAAGCTACATGCAGTATTATTAAGCACTGGCTACATGATAGCTAAAAAAAAAACAGAGCTGAAGTTTGAGTCAGTAAAGTCACAAATATTTAAACTGCTTAAATACAACACTGGCATTGTAAACATTGGATTAGAAGTTCAGGCCACAATGAGTTACATCAGCTGATTTGTAAGACTCTTTTGGCCCATCAGCAGCAGCTTCTAGAAACTCATCTTTGATGCAGGGAAACCCGATCCTGTCAATACCACTGAAAAAGCTAACGAGGTAATATGAAGTGGAGCGAGAGATGTTCAGCAAGCCAGGTCCATTTGACTGTAATGGAAAGTAACAAGTGGGAAATCAAGTTGCGTCTTGCTTTTATTACACCAGGTTAAAGCTGATGAGCTCTCTGTGTGCCGTACTGAAACCTTAGAACTGTTTACCACTCGCACTTGCACTATTGCATAAAATACCTCAAGGCTATTATGGTGCAATGTGGTTTTCAGTTTTAAAACCTCATTACACTACAGGAAAAATACAGGATTAAAATGATTTTTATATATATATATATATATATATATATATATATAAAACCACCATTACCAACAACAACCACAGAGAAGAGCCATAATAAAGCTAGTGGTGGTGTAATGTGTCTGGTTATAACAGATACCAGGGGTTTAGATTGCACAGATGCCAGGTAAATTACACACATTAATGCCTGCGTAAGCTTCTGCCATCACCCCTGAAATCTCCCCGTGTAACCTGCAGTCATTTTTCTTGTGTGTGGGTGTTTCTCAGGTTGTGTGTTTTATAAGCCATTGTCTCACTGGCTGCAGTCTGCCATCTGTCAGAAATAGATCACCTCACCCATGTCTGCCTGCCTGGCTATCAGTGTCAGTAAGTTGAGAAGAGGAAAGCGCACACTCAGGTAAATTAATGTTCTCTGCTAGAGTCATCTGCTAAGCTAAAAGCCTTTTGGGTTCTAGCAGTTAGCCCCAGAAGCAAATCCAAAATTTAGCGCTATACATCACAAGTGAACATCAATCACGCGGTTACTTTTATGCATTTTATATAATAATTTATTTGTGATGGAGGAACCTTAAAACTTTCAGATCAAGCTCTGGGCTTGGCTGTGTAACTGGTTGCCAGTGTTACAGCAACATTTGCATCATGTGGCAGCAAAGTCAACAGTACAGCATGTCTGTGTGTTTTGTTGTGCATGTGCTGTGAAGAAGAGGATGGGGGGAGCAACCTTACCTGATAGTCAAGTAGTCGAACAATGTTCTCATGTTTCAGCTCCTAGCAGAGGTGTGGGGAAAAAACATATTTGTCAAAGGTATTCTTGGAGACATGCCACAGCACCATCTTAAATAAATACATACCTTTAATATTTTGATTTCTTTGGCAAGCAAACACTGAGACTTGCCAAGGTTTTTCTTGTTTATGCACTTCACGGCAACTTCCCAATCACGTTTCTTGGAAGGTAAACAAAGGGAGTACATAAACACAACAACACAACCTATTCATCTCCAGAGATCCGCATAAATCAAAATTAACATCAGATATGAAAGTTACCTCTTTATGTCTGCCTTTGAACACAACTGCAAATGCGCCATGACCAATCAGGTCTTTCCTGCTGAACTCAAACTTCCCAATAGACTCCATGGATATTACAAAAATGTGTTAAAATATCCGATAGTGTTTAAGTGGTTGATTTTCCAAATGAAACAAACGCGCGGTCCCACGGCAGTTTTCTCCTGCTAGCAAATCCCATACCACTGATGAAAAACACCGTCATGGCACGAAGCAAGCTTTGTGTTCATAGCAAATGTCGATAAAAAAACATAAAAAAGTTTCGACAAGCAAAAAAAGTTGAAATAACCTCGTCGTAAACAGTATGTAAACAAAATATTAGCAGCACACTGTGCTTATTTAACGAGGTTAACTAGTCCATGTCGCTTTGCTAGAACCGGTAAACGTTCAAATGACCGCTCGTCAACACAGTTAGTGTCCACACGACTATGTTTAAACTTTGTTGTATTCCTCCTCACCTTTCTACCCATCTACCCAGGGGTTATTCACGTCTTTTGGTGAGCATGCGCAAACAGGCAGGCAGCTGTTTCATGGTGTCGCCTTCAGGGACAACTCGTAAAGTCCGCCACTTCGCATTGGTAGCTTGTTTCAGGGTTTGGGGCTACTGTATTATCTTAAAATTTAAAAGTTTGGTATCACATACTTTTTTTTTTTTACTTACTGGCGAAAACGTCTGGGGAAATAACTTTTAAAAACTCACGCAGATACTTAATCATTAAAAACGTAGAAATTAGGTTGAATAATAACATGTCAACTTAACACTGAGAAACTTTTTTTTCAGTTGAAGAAACAAGCTTCAACACAGTTCTTCATTACTGTATTTTTAATTACAGAAAATAAAAACCAAATACTAATGTTATGCTGTGGAGGACTACTAGAGTAAAGACATGAATAGCATTCTGTTACAATAAAATCCACTGCATTTAACCTCACTTAGTGAAATAAACTCAAGCTTTCCTCCCCCAACTAATATGCATTCATTATCACAAAGGCTCTTGGCCTCCCGCGATTAAACCCAACCCCACGGCCCAGTGCCCACAGGGGGTTAAGCTCTTTAAGCTCTGTAATTAGCAGTTCAGTTGTTAACAAATGGTAAATGGCCATCACGCATTCAAATGAAGAGTTTCTCTGCTAATATTTTCTCTATGGCCACACAAAGCAATAGCAAAAAAACAACAACCAATTTCTTGAATTTAAACAGGATTTGGTCATAGCAAGGTTCAGTGTTAGTTCAGTGAAATTTAAATCAACATGTATCTTTATCTGAACTTAAAATAAGGTTTCAGCAATGTGATGTAATCAAATCAAGTATGTATCTTCAGTCACTCTTTAATACATTTAAAAAAGCAATAGTGTTTAGCAGTTTTTCTTGTACTTTTGTGAAATGCAGTTTTTGTCTGACAGAAAATCATTCTTGCCAAAAATGAATTTTATAAGAGTGTAAATAACAGGTGCGCACACTTGTATCCACCAAAACTGTCCCATAAGTCATATAAATGTTTTTATAATGCTGAAAATCATTTATTTAAGTACACACTGATTTCTTATACTAAAAGGTTTTTAATAAAGATAACCGAAAGCTCAAACCATAGTACCGTAAGACAACAAACATCAAAGATCACAAACATGCTTGGGAATACTGAAATATTTCATTTTAAATCTGTGACTTACAGTAAATCCTATTCTAGGAAACTTATTGATGTCTCAGTGTAAGATCGATGATGTTTTAAATAATGTGATCTCCCCTAATTCTCACAGTATAGTAAGAAAAAAAAGCAATAACCTTATCCAGTCCCTCTGTTATAGAAGAAATAGCAACAGACGAGGCTAAACACGAAATCAAAACTTCACAGAACGGTGTTCGATACACAACTAGTCTTCATTATTCCATGAAAAAAATAATATATGGCAGCTTACTAAGATGTGAGGTACTGCAACTGTGCCAGTCAATTCATTTTATTCATTTTAAACAGTAACAGACACACAAATTTAACATAAGAACATACTGATTGTTGAGCTGTGACACTTTGCAGAAGACAAGATAAAGATAAATTCAGATTCACAAAATAAATAAATACGTTATAAGATTCTAATCCACTTTTACATCATCCATGGTTATTATGCCGTTATTGTGTTGTGCCATCACCAGAACTGAATTAAAACTGTGTTTATCATGTGAATATAAAAAAGGTTTCACCTAGATAAAATTTACAATGTGTCCCTTATGATGATGAATTCTGTTGCCTGTTGGTCAAACCACTTTGTCATAGTTTTTAAAACATAAATATAACACTAAGTTAAAGGAAAACAGAAACTTTCCTTGGTCTTTTTCTATCCGATGGCATGGTTTTGTTTTTTACTCAGCTATATCTTGAAAATACTATTACTGCGTTTCATTGGATGTAATTGCACTATTTTATCATGTGAGACAGCTTAGGCTATGATAAGCACGTCCCTGTGATTCAAATAAACAGGTTGACATTTTGGAAGATAAGCTCGTTTGCTTTCTTGCCAAGAGTTACATAAAAAGATTAGACACCACTGCTCTTGAGTCTACAGCTAAACAGCAGCAAACTAGTCTGGCAGAGCACAGATTCGTCAGAAAGACGGATGCTGCTAAATCTGGCACATGACTGTAAAGCTACAGCTTGTTACTTTTACATCTGTTTTTGTACATATTTAACAAATGAGCCTCATTAGTGGTGTCTGGTAGGTGAATTTCGTCTCCTTTGTCCAAGCTAGCTAGCTTCCCGTTTTTTGTGCTAAGCTATGCTAGCTAGCTAGTAGGTGGAGATAACTTTGTGGAGTTGTAGAAAAAATAAGTACAACCAACAGAGATTCTGAAATTTTTGAAAACAACATTCGATGTACTAAACATACATAAAAGCTGTGCCATCTAACCCTAGCTCCCCTATCTACAGTACAGTATGCAGGTAGACAAGCTGACATGCTACACTACAGAGTTTCATCATCAGGCCTCGAGCTACGCTCATGGATCTTTCTAATAACTTCACAGATCCTTCTTTCTCCTTCTGGTTTTCTTTTTGGGAACGCGGCATGTTATTTTGAGTGGATAGTAAGGCACAGTCCTAAGAATCTGTTTGTCTTTAAAGATGAAGCTATCGCGTAGCTACAAAACACCTCTTTTGGGGACATTTTTAACTTAAGCAGACCACTGTCCAATTCATTACATAATAACGTGGGAGGACACTCTGGGGGCTTCAGACTGCTCTCCCACCACAGGCGGAAATAGTGGTGTGGGGTTCTACACGGCAGAGAGGTCAATGCGGTTGGCTGAGTTGGTGCTCTTGTCCCATGTGTTCATCTTGGTGGGAGTTACACCCTCCTTGTGTCCATTCATCTATAAAACAACAAAAACAGAGAGAAAGTCAGACTCAAGCAGCCATTTTTGCTTTATCTGTTCTTTTTCCCCCATGATCAGGACTCACTATGTCAGAGTTGAAGGGCTTCACATTAATGTTTCGGATGGAGCTGCTGGTAAGAGACCAGACCTTGGTTTTGTGTTTGAAAGCAGCTCTGACCTACAGTAAGAAGTAAATCCATCACAAACACTTAGAAATATGAGGCAAAGTATGCTGTGCATTCATCACAAGTTAGAAGTTGTTACAGCAGAGAACTTTGTCCCCCTTCTTGCTATTTAGACTAAATATCTAATAATAGGGGTGCAACGATACACAAAATTCACGGTTCGGTTCGGTTCGATACTTTGGTGTCACGGTTCGATATTTTTTCGATACAAAAAAATGTTCATGCCTTTTTAATTTGTCATTTATTAAAATTATAAATATATATTTTAACTCAAAAGTACAGTTTTTAAATTTAACCCTAACCCTTGTGCGCGTTTTTTATTTTGACAGCGAATGCACACCTGCGGACCACTTATGTGCACCCCTGGTTATTTAGCTCGTCATATTGCAGCCACAGAAATTCTTTTGTCCATGAAACCATAAAGCTGCACTTTCTTTTTGCCTTATAGTCTGATTTGTCATAACTTCTCCGTTTTGTGGTAAGCTTTTCTTTGGCTGTCACTTCTTCACCCCGACCTGTCTTATTTGGCTCAGCAGAACTAAAATATATATACTGCTACTTTTACACACGGACTCACATAAGCTCAGCGATTCTCTGCGTGATCAACCTCTCACATGTTTAAGCTTGCTGCGGGAGATTTCACTTGTCATGTTTGCATAGTAAGCTAACGATTAATAAGACGATGTCAGAGCAATTGGTGCACAAATTATCATCACTCACAGATCAGTGCTGTCATTGCAAAGTGAAAGCAAAAAAACAAGCGCAAATTCAAACGCGATTTCAATATGTCACATATTGACAGTGGCTCACCGATGCCAATGACATAATTACCCAGCTACATTTCTGAAAGAATGCAAAAGCATTGACATATATTTTTCCTACAATAGCCCGACGGGCAGGGCAGAGAGATTTTCATAGCCCGACTGGAAAGATCGCTAGCTCCGGGACGTCGGGCTAGCGATTTTGCAAGCCCTGTATCTGATTGAGGAATCACTCATCTTTGGAAAAGAGAGTTTATTACAGAGAAATGTCTCTTTCCAAAATAAAAGCTATACTATCCGCTTCTTCTGGGCTATATTCTCAGCAGCATAAGGAGAATCACGTGCTAACAGCTGTCTAAATGACTCGGCTAAAGTTAGTAGCATGCTTGTTGTTTTTGTCTTTGCACTAGGATGATGTCGGCGTAAATGTGCAGTCATATTCGTTGTGTTCCCACTAGTGCTTTCAGGTTAATCTCGTTGAAATGACCTTAACGCCACAACACTGCAAATCTCCGTTAACGAGCTACTGCACGGCGGTGCATGGGGCTAGACGGCCAACACGTTAACGAGCTAACTGCGCTAACACACTAGTTCACACCAATGTAATTAAGCATTGCATGGCACATCCAACATACTGTTTTACTTTAGTCCATGACTCGCTTACCTTCAGGGTCATACGTCACATGAAAACCAAAATAATTCCAAACGCCAGATCTGAATGAGGGTGGGGGAGGTCCATCTTGCAAGGAGAGCTTAACTTCTGTCTCGCTAGCTTGCCCTGCGCTCTTCCTCCTGACTATGCTGTCTGTGTTGAGCGCTCAGTGGATCTGCGCTCGACAGTGCAGCCTAGGCGGAGTAGTCGAACGCAGATTCACTGAGCGCTCAACACAGACAGCATCGTCAGAAGGAAAGTTGATAAAATAAATTACAAATGTTGTATTGTTCGATACATATGCGTACCGAACCGAAAGCACTGTATCGAACGGTTCAATATCGATACGAATATCGTTGCACCCCTATCTAATAACATATACATAATATGAAATTCTAGTTGTTTGTGTGTGGGGAAGTGAAAACATATTCAGCATTATACCTCAGAGTTGAGAAGACAGTGAAATAAGAAGACAAAGAACCCCTAAAGGAGAGAAAAGAATTTATACATAGTTTTAGAAATAGCGTTACAAAATCTAACATTGATCATATTGTAAAGAACCTACTTGTAATGAGTTGAAAACTGCAAATATATAAAGGAATGGCAAAGACTGTGTGTTGACCACGAGAACACCAAAGATCCAGGAAATGCCAAGTATAGGCAGAAGCACAGCTACTGCCTTTATGGTCAGCCTGGAGAGAATCCAAGAGATAATATGGTTATGTTATGAATTTTTATTCAAATATCAGCATTTGATAATAATACAAGAATTAGCCTGATTATGTAAAAAAACAATAAACAAAAAACCCCTCACTTGACTGCATTGGCGTCTCCATGAACCTTGTAATTCTCTCCGCTGATTCGAGATATGATCCTGGTCACGGATATCAGAATGCCAATGTTTACCTGAAACAAAGCCGTGTTTGAACAGAAAACAGACTTTTTGTAAATTAGGTGACAAATTGTGACTCGTGTAAAACAACAAAAGGAAACCTTTGCAAATTTCTCACCACAATCACAAAAAGAGCCGGTGCCACAAATGCCCAGATGGCTCCGTTCTGCAGTGACAGCCAGCAGCTGAAATAAACAGATGAGACAGTGTTCAAAAAGATCGAAGATAAAAACAAGATTATCCAATGGAAGAAATGTTGAAAGGCTTTTACTGACGATTATTTGATAATCACATTCCAACCCCAAAAGATTTTTAGTCAGTGTTTATGTAGTCTATTCATGTATAACTGTATAACAATGTTTTCTAGTAGATCCAGGATGACGACAAATACCACAACAAGAAACCAACACTACTGTATATCATATAAAAAGAGAGCATTTATACACATAACATGTAGGCCAAAATGTATCTTTAATATGACTTTAGAGCCACTTTGCTCTAAATAAGTAAACAACTCATGGTCTCTCACAGTAATCCTTACTAAAGAGGAATCCACAATTCACAAGTAAAAGGTTGGCTCTATTTTAACATGCCCACGATGCTTTTTGTCACCACTAAAAAGGACAAACTTTTTTTTTTTTGCCATCCACAATGTCTCAAAATTTCACGTTTGGTATATCAGAATTTTGATGACCAACTCGCAATAATTTTGAATTGAAAATTTTGATCTTTTTTCTTTCTTTTATACCGTTCTCTGTGACTTGCTGTTCAATTATACAAAAAAACAACAACAAAAAAGTGTAAAACTTTATCTGACCTTAATATAAAGTTTCAACAATGTGATTCAATCAAATTAAGTAAGTATTTTAGTGTAGTAGGCATTTTAACATGCACTGGAATTTCTCTGTTTTTCGAATGTTTTTCACGGAAAAGCCAGCTGAAAACTTCAGTATTCTCTGCCCACAGTAAATTATGCATCCGAGCTGAGGATACCTCCTTCATTTCGACTTTGGATTGTTTTCCCTCAGAACAAAAAGGAAATAATGTTGCAATGCAAACATGGAGCAACACACTGGTAACCAAATGCTTTTAAATAACAATTTCTGCTTGCAATTTCTTGCACACAGGTGATGTCACTATTATGCAACTGCAAAGAGCCTTAATGGAGTAAAGTACATTTCCCTAAAGATTTCTTTTTTATACTTACTTATCAACTTTTCCATAACTGTCAAGTGCTGATGTCATGGACACGACACAGATCAAGAACGGAGAACCTGGTCCAAAAAAACAAACAAACACATATTCAGTAATAGCAGCACCATAGACACCTATTTCCTCCATACACTCCTCAAATGGGGGTTGCGTACAGTACCTACACATAGAATAGCATGGCAGCTTTATTATAGTATGCTGTATATTTTAGTTTGTGGTAATTATAGTATATAAAACACATATTTGTTACAGTTTACATGTTCTCACTGTACCTTACTGTACATTATGTTATATAAATGCCATAGAAATGCCTACAAATATAAATGTTTCATTTTAAATCCAATGGTGATTGCTCGCAGAGTTTTTTTCCCTTCCCATTTCCTTTCTTTGCCTTGTTGTCAAAGCTCCACAGGATAAACTTCATTGCAAACACTTTGGAACTGTGCACCGTGCAGGACCCGGGCCT
The DNA here is from genome assembly GCF_057382095.1 of Aulonocara sp. 'chitande type north' Nkhata Bay. Taxonomy (NCBI): domain Eukaryota; kingdom Metazoa; phylum Chordata; class Actinopteri; order Cichliformes; family Cichlidae; genus Aulonocara; species Aulonocara sp. 'chitande type north' Nkhata Bay. The sequence goes on from NC_141355.1 coordinate 13,574,632, forward strand.
GTATAAACTCCCTGTAGAGGTTTTTTAGCGTGCTGCTAATTGCTTGTTTCCTTGAAAACAAGTCCTTAGATTTCACTGCTTTGATCTCTTGGCCTCTGAGGTCCAAAGGTTTTGAGGACACTATGCTGGGAGGAATTTTTTACTTAGAGTGAGGAAATGAAGGATGAAGTAGCTGAAAGCCTTTATCACAGCGTAACAGAGAAATAATTCTTTATAAAAGCATGTATTTACTTTCTTTTGATAACAACTGTACTTGAAGCTGACAGGGAAGAAGTCTCAAGTGAGTAATGTGCAGTAAAAAAAAAACACAAAATGAAAAAAATACTCTAGCCAGAAGAAAGGAAGTAATTAAAAAAAGCCGATGTTTTTCCACAAATGGGTTCAACATGTAAGAGAGGCGTTCCCCAGCAGCCAGAGATGGGACATGTATGTTCCAGATTTGTTTTTTCTGTCCATCACACTCGAGCTCACAAAAATGATGAGACCTAAAAGATAGACTGGAATGTGGTGAACCTTAAAGTTGACTTATTCAACACTGCTATGGCTGTTTTTATTATATTTGACAAAGAAAGATCAATTTTAAGGAAATCATCTTTAGATGAGGTCGCCCAGGGTAGAGGCAGGGCTTTGGATCAGATTTGTGACAATAAAATAAGATGATGTAAGGACAGAAATGAGGAAAATATTACTGAATAGTTATCCTTTTTAAATACATATTTTCAAAAAAAAAAAAAAAAAAAAGAAGCAAGACAGACCCACCCCAGCCAATGCCATAGTAGTAGAAGTGTTTGCTGTCTTCAGAGCCGAACACCTTGACCACCATACTGTACAGGTGAAGGCCCTCCACCAACATCCAGGCAAAAGCACTCAGAAAGAAGAAGTGTAGCAGGACAGCCATAACCTTACATGGCAGCTGGGAAAAGATCAAAACTGTCTCTTTTAATGTGTATTTTTTTCTTAAACCCTCATTTTTATACTGCTTTCTATGCTTCTCATCATTTTCAACATGATGTATTTCTATCCTTGTCATAGTAACAGCTGTAAAACCATTAAAACCACTGCCACTCCTGTCATCATTATGCTGCAATCATCAAGCAGTCACTGTGCCATGTACGTACCGTGCCAGGGTCAAAGCGAGCGCTGATCAGCAGTAAGATCTCTGCCACCAGGATGGCAAAGGAGAGGTTGGCGTGGATGTGGTAGCGCTGGTTACGGATGGTACTCACTGACCTGAAAAGAATCAAAAGGAAAAATACTTAACTACAGTATAACTTCATAGACTACTATGGTAATAAAAAAGGCTTTGTTGCATTTAAACATTCCAGATTCTGACATCCGACTCATCACACTACATGTCTTTGGCCACATATGAAGGAGAAAAAAAAGGTAATTCCACTGAGTTCTTGTAAATTTACTTACTGTTTAAAAAGTAATACTTACGATAAGACTGCAAAGGTGACCAGAGTGATGGCAAGGCAGAAGATGGAAATAGAGCAGCCAACGTAACCGATGGTTGATAGTGCCACCTTGTGGCCAGTAGAAATCTGTGGAGAGAGGCATTGTCAGCATCAGATCTGACAACACAGCACATGGAGTGTTGGTACATGTGCCATCCCACATACATCCAAATCTAGTGCATCCTTTTTCAACAAAGGGAGTCTCTAGAGTTTATTACTGTGAACACAAGACTAACAAACACCATTAGTACTTCCACAAGTGGGCACAATATCATAGCCTCAAAAAGTTATTTATAACCTCTCATGTCAAATAGGATAGCACAGATGTTGCAATTAAAATGATTCTTGATCACAAAACTATATATTCTGCTTTTGTTTACATGTTTTGTTCACAAGTTTTTGAGGTAATGTCCTCTTAAAGCCATTGCAAAAGATTAAACACCGATTTTTATATTTTGAGCAAAAAGCAAAAATGTTTATAATCGACGCAGTGTGCGTCCAGCCCAGTGTGTTGATGTTGTTTTGGATTTCAGGCTATTTTGAGTGTTTGGGTTTAATTTTCCATTAACTGTCTACTCATGTGCCTTGTCATTACAAGAGCAGAGGAGTCTCAGCCATCCAGAACTGGGATACGTGAGATGTTCCCTTGCAACTGAGGGATGAGGCAGCCCACTAATTAGAGACTTGCTAAGGGAAAGCATAGCATCAAATAGACTCGTGTGCCATAAATACAGCACTGGCGCACTTAAGCTGCAATAAGAAGTCTGCTTTTTCTATTTTAAGAAGCCATTGTGGATGTTAACCATACTCCCATGGGTTCGTATTCTTGGATGCAAAAGAGTTAGATAAGAGGAAAAAATCATGCACAGGTTTTGTGCTTTTAAGTGCTCCACGTGCAGATGATGTAAACGTGAAAAAGAGAAAACAGAAAAAAATAAATGAAGGATGGTTTAAAGAGATTTTTGTTTATTTGCCCCTTGAGAGCCCATAACTGTGAGGAATGCTCCACTGACCCGTTCAGTGACCTAAAACAACCACACAAATCATGGTTGCACAAAGCGCTTCTCTATCAAACCACCAGTGAAACTAGTGGTTTGATAGAGAAGTAAAGAAGGCACTGATAAACCACTGCTTCCTGTTTACTTACTCTTCTACAAGCTAACCAGCGTATTTTGTGTCTTGGTGAGAGGGCTACACTTTTAAATCCAACTGATTTGTTGGATGGCGTAATATAGTGGCTCCATCCTTTCACTCACTCATGCTGCGCATTCACTTGTAAAGTTGCTTGCAGAGTGCACCGACCAAGTTGCCTGGCTTCCACATCACCTGGCCCAGGTGTCTGCCACTGGCTCTGTCTGCACTTGAATATTATATTTTACAGAGATTCCATTTTCACTTCTCAGTCTTCAAGTAAACTGTAATAATTTTAAATGATTTTAAAATGTTTTATTCCATCCATCCATCTTCATCCGCTTTGTCCGGGGCCGGGTCGCGGGGGCAGCAGCCTAAGCAAAGAGGCCCAGACCTCCCTCTCCCCAGCCACCTCCTCCAGCTTATCCGGGGGAATACCAAGGCGTTCCCAGGCCAGCCGAGAGATATAATCTCTCCAGCGTGTCCTGGGTCTGCCCCGGGGCCTCCTCCCGGTGGGACATGCCTGGAACACCTCACCCAGGAGGCGCCCAGGGGGCATCCTTGTCAGATGCCCGAACCACCTCAACTGGCTCCTTTCGATGTGGAGCAGCAGCTGCTCTACTCTGAGCCCCTCCCGGATGGCCGAACTTCTCACCCTATCTCTAAGGGAGAGGCCAGCCACCCTTCGGAGGAAGCTCATTTCTGCCGCTTGTATCCGCGATCTCGTTCTTTCGGTCACTACCCACAGCTCGTGGCCATAGGTGAGGGTAGGGACGTAGATCGACCGGTAAATTGAGAGCTTCGCTTTTACACTCAGCTCCCTCTTCACCACGACGGACCGGTGCAGCGTCCGCATTACTGCAGCTGCAGCCCCAATCCGTCTGTCGATCTCCGGCTCCCTTCTCCCATCACTCGCGAACAAGACCGAGATACTTGAACTCCTCCACTTGGGGCAGGAACTCATCCCCGACCCGGAGTGGGCACTCCACCCTTTTCCGGCTGAGAACCATGGCCTCAGATTTGGAGGTGCTGATCCTCATTCCCGCTGCTTCACACTCGGCTGCGAACCGTTCCAGTGCGAGCTGGAGGCCCTCACCCGATGAAGCCAACAGAACCACATCATCTGCAAAAATCAGAGATGAGATTCTGAGGCCACCAAAGCGAAAGCCCTCCGCCACTTGGCTGCGCCTAGAAATTCTGTCCATAAAAATTATGAACAGAACCGGAGACAAAGGGCAGCCCTGGCGGAGCCCATCACCCACCGGGAACGAGTCCGACTTATTGCCGGCAATGCGAACCAAGCTCTTGCAACGGTTGTATAGGGATCGAATGGCCCGTAGCAATGGGCCAGACACCCCATATTCCCGCAACACCTCCCACAGGACACCCCGAGGGACACGGTCGAATGCCTTCTCCAAGTCCACAAAACACATGTAGACTGGTTGGGCAAACTCCCATGCACCCTCAAGTATCCTGGAGAGGATAAAGAGCTGGTCCAGTGTTCCGCGACCAGGACGAAAACCGCATTGTTCCTCCTGTATCCGAGGTTCGATATAAATAAAATGTTTTATTGTTTTCTTAAAATATACATCTTCCTTTGTTGTTGCAGGAGTCTGATAGTATGTAAAACACTACTACTTGCAGTTATTCCACCAAAAATTTGTTTGCAAACCACCACTGAACAAGAAAAATAGGAGAATGAGTTACTGGCTACCAGGCGCCGTGCTGATAAAAGTCTGGAGTCTGGTGAGATTAGAAGCTTCAGTACAAATAGGAGAAACATGCAAAGCTGAAGACTACAAACATCAAACTGTGTTGAACTCCTTCAAAACAACAAAATAAAAATGAGATCTGTTGCAAATGCTGCCTAATATTCAGACTTTTGAAGAGCAGCCAGAACATTCATACCTTTAAGGGCACAACTTGCATGAGGATGGCAAAGTTGGTAAGGTGGTTGCACAAACACACGGAGTATGTCATGTTTCCATGTGCGCGCACGCAGCCTTTGTTGGACCATACTCCCTCTTTAGAACTGAAATGAATGACAATTAGGTGCTGTTAGCAGAGGAAATGTATCTAATGCAAGATCAAACAGGATACAGAGAAACAGACGGGGCAATTCTTTACTGGAACGCTGCTGAGAGGGTGCACTCAGTATAATCCAATATCCCCCCCGTGGGAGGCACACAGAGATTAAGTTGACTTTATTAGTGCAATCTGACAGGGCGACCCAATTATTCACATTTTTCTTAAGCTTCAGGGCAAAGTGGAGTAGGAGAAGGACGTGTTTGAATCCAACGTATTGGACTCCCTATTTTTAAAAATGAGTTAAGCTTAGCAAAAAGTGTTTTGGCTCTGCATATCAGAGCTTCAGCTTTTTTTTCCTTTGTTTTACATTGAGGGCTGTGGCTCAAGAAGCCGAAACAGCGACACGTGTAAAACTGGATGTTTCTGATTTGAAAGAGTAAAAGAAAAAAAAAAAACCACCACCTTCTTCCAATCACCAGTGATTTCTTATGATTTAAAGACTCGAGAAAGAAATGCATGCAACGAGTGAACAATCAAGATAAAAATCCCTTTGGAGCTGGATCTGAATGGATAATTCAGAAGTTCTGTGTCGAAATCATGAACACAAACCCACCTGTAGTCCAAGAAGGCGCAGTAGAGGAAGACTTTATTGCTCTGATTCTGTACTTGGTCCTGTTGCTCTTTAGTCTGAAAACAAAAAAGGCAGCGAGTAAGAGAAGTGTGTGAGATGAGGACGTGCTCGCTTGTGGACTGTTTGTGTGTATAAACTAGAATATTTTAGACAGCAGTCAGCATCATTATTTCTTACAGGCTGCTTGACTTTTCGATCTTTCTACCTCTGTGTTCAATGCACACATTAAGCAATATTAAAGTAACAATAAATTCTTCATTGCTGCTTAAATGACCAGCGTAAAACATGACAGCTAAGGAGATCTGAGATCATTCGCTGGGAAAGACAAAGTGCAGATCGTCACTCGGCTAAGGTGATTAGCACGCAGAGCGAAAATCCCTGCTGTCTTCGAGAATCTTATTCGATTATAAATCACTTTTTCTGAGTCATTCCCTTAAAATGAGATTTGGAGTCTCCAGAGACAGTGAGCTAATGGCTACAGTGCAAGACTGCAGTAATTGGGACTTGGCCCTGATTACGGGTCAAACCACTACCCTCCTCAATCTGTCAGCTGAGGAAAACAACACTAAGTGTTGCACACCTCTTCATAGGCACTGTTGCCTTTCCTCTCAGACTCAACAACTATATGATTACATGGAGTGTGTCTGTACTATTTCCTCCTGGAAAAAGTGAGAGTGAGAGTGAAACTGACAGTCAGGCTGTCTAAATGGCCCATAGGCCCCGAGATTCATATTACAAAAGCATAGCACGATACCTAGATGTCACGGCGTGCTCTCATTCTGCCTGTTTCGCAGATTCACCTCCTTACTCATCGTGTATTGCGACCCCCGAGATGGATTTAACAATTAGCTATTTATGTGGCCCATTACAGCAAGCAGGGCAAGAGCCATGAGAGCGCTTCGAAAGTACCCCGTCATCACCAGCAGCTGGCCAGCTCTGGTGATCTGCAAGCAACCCCGTGGATGAATTTACTGGTCTCCTGTGGGCTCTAATATGCTCTTTTTTTCTTACTGGGTGTAAATGAAAGCAGATGGAAATAAGAAAAACTGCAACTTGCCCACTGGAAGTCCACCACTAAAGGGCCATATCTGCTCTAACTGGGGCTTTGTAGAGCATAGGAAGACTAATTATTCTTATTAACAATACAATGTAAACTCAGCTTCAAACACTAATCATCAAACCCTGATGCGTACCAGACACAAGTGAAACATACATTAACTAACAGACCATCACACATACTGTATGAGCGCGCTTCTTGGCCATGTTCCTGCTCTAACAACTGTTTTGTGGTGTGTCCAGTTTGCATTTTCCAGCTGATATCTGAGGAGCGATGCAGGACCCCGAAAGTCACTGGTGAGCGCTTAGAATGTACTTGGAGATTTGGTCGAGCTTTGAGAGCACGCTGTTGTTTCCCCAGTGCCCCGGGGCCTCAGCATCTACCAGCCAAGACTGCAGCTGGCGCTCCAAGTCTTTATTAACAACAGAGGGCCAGGAAACACCGCCCTGGAAGTCACTTTGAGCCTTGTAAGGCGAGCAGAACAGGGAGGAATAAGGGAGAGGAAAAACTAGTGACAGGAGAGTGATGCAGAGTGACAGGCTGATAAAGGAGAAGAGCCTGGGAGAGAGAGGCTGATAAATCATAGATAGACAAGATGTTTCTGGTGCCTCTTTGTTACAATGTCCCACTACAGTGTCTGTTGTAGCTGCCTGTGGTTTCAAACATATCGGATATGCCAGTTAAATTTGCCAGAATTTTAAACTAACTATTTAAAATTCTTAGTTATTTAAGCATGCAATAGAGTTATCAGTTAAATGTAATTAATGTAGATACAAATGCTTGCATATATAACATCTAATATAATATTATCTAATAACAATTATTGATGCATCAATGTGGACAAATGACTTAAAGCACAACAAAAGGCAGGCAGGCATGATTCATACTTAGCAATTTATCCCAATTCACAAGTTTCTTAGTAAAACCTTTAAAAATCTTACAGCTGGAGAAGGCAACACAGTTTTGCTGTCACCGGACAAGAAATCAAAACAACCTTTCAGCATATTGCCATTCACGAATTTCAGGAGAGAACCCAACTCCACGCACACGGAGTCTGTGAAGGAGCCAATCAGAGGTCTTTTCAGACCCGATTGCGTGATTAGAATAGGATGTGACGGTGCAACGGGTTATGCGGAGGATTATCACATCGCGGAGGAGAGCAGGGGCTCGGTCCTGTTTGAAGCTATTGCGACACTGATATAACTTTTGGGATATGAAGCATATGCTGGCGCATGCTTGTTTCTGGCTTTTTCTTTGGGTGGGTGGGTGGGTGGGTGAGGGGGTATGGACAGTCATACCGCTTCTTTTGATAATAATAATAATAATAATAACAACAACAACAATAATAATAATATGTTAAAAGCAGTTGTAGCTGCTCCCATAAATCCAAGTCTTTGATTTGGCAGATTTTTATTTTTTTTTTGCAGTCGATAGCTTTCCTATCTTCTTCTTCTTCTCATAAGAAGATTATGTAATAAACTGTTACCTGATTAGATATTTTAAATATTTTTCCCCAAAAGACTCTGATAACATTTTTGTCAGGAGATTAGCTACTGTCACTGAATTTGTAAGAAAAAAAACAGTGAGGTATTATTTGGCTTAATCACACATCCTGTTACTTTGTTCAGGGTTCAGGTGGGATTTTCTCCACTGCCACAGTGAATAGTTGTATAAACTGAGTCATGACCAAGAGAAGCCGTTATTAAATTACTCAAAACAGACTCATTTCACATTTATTTTTATACAGCATAATGCACTGTTAAAATACTTAAAAGCAAAAATAAACAAATAAACATTTATTAACTTAATGCCAACAGTAAAGTGGGTAAACTCTGAATTAAGCATGAAATCAGCAGAGTGGAAATTTTGTCTCCACCTTCTGGCTGTGGGAGCATTTCCACAAACATTAGGGAACTCAGTTCTAACAAGAAAATGTCTTTGCGGTCAATAGCTCACTTTGTCAGACTTTAATCTTTCCTCTAAAAAGTTTATCTGGACTCTTTTCAGCTACGTTAAATGTTAAGGTGATGCATCACATTGGTCCACCAGTGCTTCGCTTCACGCTTAAACTCAGGAGGAGTAAAGAGACATTTACTAAGTGCTGAAAGCCTTAATCAACACTGCATGAAGCCATTCACAGAGGGCTTGAATGGAAAGACTCCAGCTTTAGAGCTGTTGGTGTTGGATCAATTCTTGCACCTGTAACTTCCATCTTTTCAGTCATGTACTAGATGCACTGGAGCCTGTATAAGCTGATATTAGAGGCTGTTGTACATCCTGGACTGACTAACACTCACAGTCGCCTCAAGGCACTTTATATTGTAAGGTAAAGACCATACAGTAATACAGAGAAAACTCCAACAAACAAACGACCACCTATCAGTAAGCACTTGGCGACAGTGGGAAGGAAAAACTCCCTTTTTACAGGAAGAAACTTGCAGCAGGCTCAGGGAGGGAATGCCATCTGCCGTGACCGGAGGGGAGGAAGTTAGGACAACCTATTCCTGTCTTGCTCATGGCAGCACATCTCTACCAGGCATACACACCACCTTCAGAATAAAAGTGATAATCAGCGGCTGCTGTCTGACGCACATATCCCTCTAAACCAAATCAGATCTTCATCTTTATGGTTTTGATCACCATCCATCCATCCGTGGTTTTTGGGTGAGACAATGAAGGATAAAAATAACACACAGCACAAAATCTTAACTTCATACGCAACCCAGCAATTTATACAGAAGTGCCAGCCTGTCTGTCCTCTGTGGAGTCTTATAGGCCTTCCACGTGTAGCAGAGCTAGAAGCCGAAGAAGTAAAACTAGAAAGTGAACCAGAGATAAATCCTTCACACAGAAAAAAACAGGAACAGAAACTCAACGAAGGTAATATTAACTAAGGATTAAAAACTCAGAAACAGCACAAAATCGTGGAACCCTGACAACAATGAAACAAATTGAGTCTGAGCTAACGTAACAGCAATCTTGACCTCAGTCTTAAAACATTTTTTTGTTTTTTTTATATCTACTACTATCCTCTAGAGCTTGATGTCAGTCCTGCTTCACCCACTCATTCCATCCATCCAGCACTGATACAACAAAATGCGGCCGCAAGAGTAATCGGACAGTTTCAGTTGTGCTAAATTTAAAAACCAGAGAGAAATTACAGAGCGGTGTGAGCGTGAGAAGAGAAAAGGAGCGTTCGTCTCCCGTTCCCTGAAATGTTCCAAATCGTTTTGAAACGCAGAGAGCTGAGGTGTAATTTGGGCTGCAATTTCTGGATTTGGTACACGTATTTATTTTGCAGCGAGCGCCATAAAAACAATGATCAATCTTGCTTTTGCAAAACTGAAAGGCATAATTTAAAATCACCTTCACCTTTTAGAGTAGGCCTGTGAGGTGCACAGGGTTTGACAGTGGCTCAACTGCTCTGTATAAAAACAATGAGGCCGTACACGTATAAGCTTAGAAAGCTGAACTGACTGCTGTTAAATTTAGTAAGGGAAGGAAATATTTTATTGCACTATGTCTGGGCAACGCACAACGAGGTATGGTGGAACATTCCTCAGTCACACAAACACACACGGAGCCTGAGAAAAAAAATCTTCTACTCAGTATAAACTAAAGCATTACACATCCTGTGACTGCGATGAGGCGCAGGCTGCGCCGCTGCTGTAACACAGCTTTTCAATCAGAGTCCGGACTTAGGTTGATCCACACACACAGCACGAGGAGCAACAACAAAAATCCATGCAGCATAACACAACTGGCCATGAGTGAGATCATGCTGTCAGGGGAAATGTAAAAAGACATGCAGCTGTGGTCCCAGCTCAGCCTCGGAGGTAGACATCGAAAACAACGAGACGAGCTGGATGTGAGGAAAACCAGGAACAATTAAACAGCTCTAAAAGTCAGCGAGATGGTTTTGATTTGCAGATGTACTGTATCGCTGATATGAAGTCGACTCAAAAGAAAAGAAGAAAAGAGAAAGTGATCCCCTCCCCCCTTTTTATCACCAGCTTCACATGCATGAATTCATAAGTTTAAATCCAAAGGGGTTTCACATGGAACCACTGCAATGTTTCTCTGTTTTCTGGTCTGCTTCAGAGCAATGACACATTCACATTAAAAAAAAAAAGTCAAAGGGCTGCATATTTAGAGTCTTTGTGGTGAAGTTTAACAATACATAAGATTTTTAGGTGATGATGTTCCCCGATAAAGCTTGCACCTCTATCGGTATGTAAACATATCGATGCTGAGGATACGCCAAGAAAGAAAGAGCTTTTATTTGGGACGACTCACGCTAACTGTAACTCATGAAATTTTTAAGCAATCATACATCTTTATCAATACATAAAGAAAAGCATTTTTAATTTTGTGCTTATCATGAGAAAATTCCTAGATTCAGATGATGACGACGACACCTGTTAATCAGCTGATTGGATACATTTGTTTGCCCTTTCCATTGGATTAGAGTACGGCAATAACTCCTTATTATATAAGTACCAGATCGATGCATCCTGAGTGTGGATAAACAACAGAAATAGATGCACTTAACTAAATGAATTCTTTAAATGAAAAATAAGCACTGTCACTATGAGATGATGAGCGTCTTTGCCAGCTAGTGTGACACTGATAGTAGAGCAGGGCGATATGGTAGGGCTGGGCGATATGACCCAAAATTCATATCTCGATATTTTTTAGCTGGATGGCGATATAAGATATATATCTCAATATATTTTTTTAAAGCCATAAAGTAAGAACAAGAAGAGAGTTCTTAGTCAAAGCTGTGTCCCAGATGTCACACAGGCACTTTTATTAACATAGAGCAGATGTACATAAAATTTACTCAAAAATAAATTATGAGCATTTATTAAATAATAATGCTCCATAAATAAAAGAAAACAATGTTGTTTTTGTGCATAACAAAAAGCTCACAATTGTGCAGTCAAAATGTAAACTAAAAGACGCTGAGCACAATAACAAAGACAGATTTCACAGCTGCTCTGTTCCCAACTTGTACTGCGTGACTGACAGCCTGGAGTTTGAAATCCGCTTCCAACCACGTCTCTTAACAGGTGCCATTTATGGTCCTTATACACAGTAAGGTAATATTACGTTGAAGCACAGTACGTATCACTCCGCGAGGCTCAGCCGTAATGCTCCGACAATCCATCAAGCGGTGCAGCTCCGTAGCTTATCAAAGTCGTACTAAAACATTTTTTGACAGATTGCTGAGCGCCGTGTTCCACATAAAATCGGTTCGCGGCCATCAAGCACAACCAGAATTCATACATAAGGCGCACTGTCAACTTTTGAGAAAATGAAAGGATTTTAGTCCGTGCAGCACCTCTGGGCTGCATGGCGTTAGCGTGGTTAGCTAGCTAACACATTGACGCCGTCCAGCCCCACGCACGGGGCGATGCGCAGTAACTCGTTAACGGAGATTTGCCGTGTCCATCTTGTCGCTTCCTGCAGGTGAAGCGATGGGGGAGGAGGGGGAGTTGTGTTCAGTGAAGGAGAGGCGAGGCCGAGTAACTTTGCGTAAAGACGAAAGTGGACGAAAGAGAGGCAAACTTGCGGCTCCACAAGTATAATTATACGTAACATAGACTATTTCGATATAAAGGATATTGTCACATCTTATATCTCGTATAAAAATATATTATTTTTTAAAAATTCGATATATCGCCCAGCTCTACGATATGGCCAAAAATATTTATCATGATATATATTTGAAAATTTGCGATAACGATTTAATTGATGCGAGACAAAATACAACTCCACAACATTACTAGCACAAAAAGACAACCTTCCATTTATTTTCACTTAAACAAGAAGCTGGTTTTTATGTACATTAAAGCTTTATAAAAATGTAACAGTGCAAATGCAAATTCCTTGCTGAAAGTTTAACCAAAAGGCATTTCCAGTAGAAATGGGCTGACACATCCTGAGCATAACCATGTATAATATCCACTGATGTTAAAAAGAGGTGCTTTGCAACATTAAACTGCAGTGTGCAGTGCGTATTTTTCGGACCATAAGGTGTATTTTAGTATTTATTTATTTATTGTCATTGTCAAGAACAATGAAATTGCGTTTGGGGCTTCCATACAACCCAAAAAAAAGAAGAAAATAATAAATACCCCTTAAAACCCAAGTGTACATATTTAACCCAGTGTGACTCCAATGCAATAAGACAATCCTTAGCAATAATGTTCGTAGAAATTCAGACAAAGACCTGAGAAACATGACAAAATACAACAATGCAACCCATTCAATATTATTGTACTGTGAGATATGATATCAGATATGATAGTTATCTATTTAAGAAAGAGGGGGGGGGGGGGGCAGGAGGGGGAAGAGAATAAAGATATGATGCACCAATGCAGACCAGTTCATTGCTATTAAGAAGTTGGATATGGTTATTGTCCGTGAGAGGGGGGCAGAGAGTTCAGGAGCCTCACAGCCTGTGGATACAGGCTGTTGGCCAGTCTGGATGTTCTGGCCTGTATAGACCTGTACCTTCTCCCTGAGGGCAGCAGATGAAAAAGGTGGCGCGCAGGGTGATGTTGGTCCCGCAGGATACTGTGCACCCTCCTCAGACAGCGAGTGGGGAAGATGTTACTGATCTCTGGCAGACTTGTTCCAATAATTCTGCCAGCTTCTTTCACCACCCGCTGGAGTGCTTGCTGATCGGCCTTGGTGCAGCTGGGGAACCACACTAGAAATCCATACGTCAGAACGCTGCTGATGGCACAGTTGTAGAAGTTCAACATCAGAGATCTGGGAATGTGTGCGCTCCGCAGTCTCCTCAGGTAGTAGAGGCGCTGTTGGGCCTTCCGTACAACTGAGGTGATATGGTTGCCCCAGGACAGGTCCTCGGTCACAGTTACCCCCAAGAATTTAAAACTGCTCACCCTCTCCACCGCCTCACTGCCAATGAAGAGAGGCAGATGGTTGTTATGACCCCTCTTCCGGAAATCTACAATGATCTCCTTGGTCTTTTTGGTGTTTAAGACCAAGTTATTGTCGTGGCACCATGACTCTAGTTGTTGCACCTCTGTCCTATAGTTTGTCTCATCATTGTTGGATATAAGTCCGAGCACTGTAGTGTCATCTGCAAACTTAACAATGAGATTGGACGCGCAGGAGGAAATACAGTCATGGGTGAAGAGAGTGTATAGCAGAGGGCTCAGAACACACCCCTGAGGGGCACCGGTGTTGACCACAAGGGTGGAAGAGGTGTTCTTACCCACTCTGACACTCTGTCTACGGTTAGTGAGGAAGTCCACAATCCAGTTGCACAGAGAGGAGTTAAGTCCCAGTTGGTGGAGTTTGGGACGGAGTTTGTATGGCCGGATGGTATTAAAAGCCGAGCTGTAGTCTACAAAGAGGAGCCGTGCATAGGTGTTCCTGTGTTCCAAGTGCTTCAGTAATGTGTGCAGCACTGTGGCGATCGCAGCACTGTGGCGATCGCATCCTCGGTTGACCGGTTCTCCCTGTATGCAAACTGGTGCGAGTCCAGGGATGGTGGAAAAGCAGCTCTGATGTGTTTAATGACCAGTCTCTCCAGGCATTTGGCGGGAATGGGGGTGAGTGCCACAGGTCTGAAATCGTTCAGACATGTGACATTTGACTGTTTTGGGATGGGAACAATGGTTGCTGCTTTGAAACAGGATGGTACCAGTGAACAGGACAACGAGGTGTTATATATAGAGGTGAAGACATCCGCCAGGTCCGCAGCACAGTCTTTTAGCACCCGGCCCAGCACTCCATCCGGCCCGGCCGCCTTCCTGGTGTTAATGCTCCGGAACACACGCCTCAGCTCATGAGTGCTCAGGACCGGAGCAGGGTCGGTTGAGGGGAGAGGGGACAGGACAGGGTCGGTGTTCTCCCTGTCAAAACGGGCATAAAAGAGATTTAGATCCTCAGCCAGAGTAGAACTGTCGGCTGAGGGTGATGGTGTTCTTCTTTTGTAGTCCGTGATAGCCCTGATGCCCTCCCAGACCTGCCTTGGGTTTGTGTTGTTCTCAAACCTGGCCTCGATACGCCTCCTGTGCTGCTGCTTGGCAGTCTTGATGCCTCTTCTCAGGTTGGCCCTGGCAGCACTGTATGCCTCCTGGTCCCCGGATTTGAAAGCGTTGTTCCTTGTTCGAATAAGTTGTTGAACTCCAGGGTGGATTATTAGGGAACACACGGAATCGTTTCCAAGTTGTTACATTGTCCACACAGAAACAGATGTAGTCCAAGACAGATCTCCTCTGGTAGCACACTTCACATTACGGTGGAAATTGTGAAGTACAGATTTCAGGTCCGCGTGGTTAAAATCCCCAGCCGCAATAAAGACACTGTCCGGGTGTGCTACCAGGCTGTTATTGATGCTGCTGCTCAATTGTGCTAACGCTAGCTTAGCATTAGCATCTGGTGGAATGTAAACAGCGCAGATGTAAACGGCAGAAAATTCCCGAGGGAGATAGAATGGACGGCACTTTAACACCAACAGTTCTACCTCTGTACTGCACAGTTTTTCCGTTACCGTGACGTTCGTGCACCAAAGGTTGTTAATATAGATGCACAGCCCCCCGCCAGTCTTCTTACCCGAGTCCGCAGACCTGTCGGCTCGATAGGCGGTGCGGCCTGCTAGATCGATAGCCGCATCGGGAATGGCGCTGTCCAGCCAGGTTTCAGTGAAAATCATGCACGAACAGTTATTAAAAGTCCGTCGAGTGGCGATCTGCAGTCGTATTTCATCCAGTTTGTAACGGATTGAACGGGGGTTGGAGAGGAATATGATCGGGAGTGGTGGTTTAAACGGACTAGTCTTTAGCCGTGCCCACAGGCCTCCCCGCTTGCCCCTCTTCTGCCTCCGCTCGCAACGTCTCCTCCTGCGGCTTGCTGTTCACGGGATTATAAGGCACATTAAGCGAAACAAAGCAGTCAGATAAATTAAACTTTATTAAACTCATTCTTCTTGCTTCCTCCACTTCTGTACCATTGATTTATTAATGAATGAATTCTGATCTATTCCCATGTTGCTGCAGTATATTAATGACTAACCTTGTATTGTGGATGGATTATCTCAGTTGTTCTCCTGACTGAAGTTTGGTCTGTTTACAGCCAACCCATGCGATTGCGTTTGTCTCTAACTATCAGGAACTTTAACGTTAACTTTTATAAGTGGAAAAGTGTTAGTGTTCGTCCTCCAGCTTCACTGTTTATGTTATGCTAACATAGCTGTGTCGCTAGCGATCAGGTAGCACATCATTATATACCAGCTAGCCCAACTTCAGTAAGCCTACAAACATCACTGCTGTTTAGTTTCCTGTCTTCATTTATGTTGGAAGTGATAGCAGAGCTGTACGTTTGAATTTTTCCAGAAATTTCTGTCAGAACATCATGCTTAGGTAACTAGCGAAACTAGCGAGCTAACTTCCGCTAGCTTCCTGCTAACTTCTGACTCCGTTAAATGTAATAAATTTTGTTTTCGTGGATGCCTGGAAGTTAAACTTCATAGTTTCACCTGGTTAAGCAGCAATGCTGATCGTTTTATTAAAGATGAAAGAATTGAGACAGTTTTTAACTCTCAGTGATGCTGCAGTGTTCGTTTGACCTGAAGATTACGGAGTTTAGGAACCAGATTACTCCCAGATTTAAGAGCATCTTAGTCCGACATATACGACAATAACGACGGCCGCTTGCATGTTCTGCAAAAAAATGTGCTTTGTCGTGGATCTGACGGACAAACACCAAACCAGTTCCACATCACTGAAGTTGCACCATTTTTACAAACCAATTCTGGTTCATCTGTTTCACTCAACAATCAGCGATGTGCGTATGAAAACAAAGGCACTGCGCATGCGCATTTTACTCATATTCTATCGCGATATTTCATTTTCCTATCGTTGCCTAAGATTATACCGGTATTACCGTGAACGGTATAATATGGCCCAGCCCTAACTGATAGTGCTCTCCAAAATTATTGAGCTTCCTGTGTGCACGATCAACTGTAGAGGTGGGTAGATTGCTCCAAATCAACAGTATCAATGCTGATATTGGTATTGCATCGATGCTAGCATGAGAGGATCAATACTTTGTTTAGCCCACTGACTGTATGTACATGGTATGGTATCGATACCAAAAAATCTGCTATATTGTGCAGGAATATCCCTCATTACAAAGATCCCAGTCTTAGTTTAGGTCTTAGTTTTCCTGACACTGCATGACTAACATTACTGCCTGCAGCAGGGGAGGGAGAATATTTCAGCCATTTATTAAACTGAAGAGCTTGTTTGAGGGAAATAAATTCACTTTGACTTTCCAAAGACTAACTTATTCCATAAAAGCAGCTTTTTTTGTTTTGTCTTTATCTTGGCGAGATTTTTTTAAAAATCTACAGCTATAAATCTGTTCTGCACATTCACAATCTTGAATTGCTATTTCATCGTTTTGCCATGAGTTTAAAAGAGCGGACATAAAACTGCTTCTACTAGGCAATGAAATTCTTTTTGAACATTACTTCACAAGTATCAAATCCTTTTTTTTTTCATCATTCTTTTAAGAAAACTCCCTGTGTCTGTGGGCACAGATGGGGGGCTTGCTTAAAAAAAGAGATCTGCTTTTTATCACGTAGCGAGAGGTGGTGGTCGCGAAGTTGGAGTGGTGACAGAAAGGGGGCGCTAAATGGGAGGAGCTGTCTATTGCAGTGGGAATTGCAATAGCCAGACCTCCATCTGTGATTGATCAGTGAGTTGGATCACAGGTCTTGTGTTTGTGTGCGCAAGTGTACGGGTGGGTGTGGGTGGCTGGGAAATCTGGAGAGAGAGGGAGAGAGAGAGAGAAAAACAGAGTGATAGGTTTTGCCCATAAGGTTCAAACTGGGCGTGTGCTGGAGTTATAAAAAGACTGGCAAAAAAGAGCAGATATGCTATTGTGGCAGAAAGGTCTGATCAGGATCAGCATGGCTTGGCGTGATTAAACGAATAAGAGCGTGGGTATCAGTGTGTGTTGAATAACCTTTGCGTGTTTATTTTCAATGGTACTGAACAATTAGCCCATTATTTTCCACACTAACAAGCCTTGACATGTTTTCATGCACAAGTAAGCATTTTTCCTTCTTCTCTCCTGACCTTATTACAAGAATTACTTCCTGCTGAACTCTCACTTTCTTTGTTATAAAAATAAATCAAAAAGTTAGCCTCTCAGAGGTTGTATGGCTACCTGGTAAATATTTGAGGTCCTTAAGAGTAGAAGCATAACACACTCACTGGACACTTTAATAGGTACACCTCTCAGGTACTAGGTTGGACCCCCTTTTGCTTTCAAAAATGCTGTAATGCTTTCTGGATCAGTTCCGTCAAGAAGCTTGAAACATTCCTCAGAGATTTCGGGCCACAATGACGCGACAACATCACATAAATTCAGATTTGTCACCTGCATGTCCAAGATGAGAATCACCACATCCCTAAGATGTTATATTGGACTGATATGCAGTGATCCCCGGCAGCATGGTGGCACGGTGGTTAGCACTGTTGCCGCACAGCAAGAAGGTCCTGAGTTCAATTCCAACATCAGGCCGGGGTCTTTCTGTGTGGAGTTTGCATGTTCTCATGTGATCTGAGTTTTGTGACATGGCGGACTATCCTGCTGGAAGCAGCCATCAGAAGAGGCGTACAGTGTGCTCAGCAACAGTGTTTAAACAATAGGTGGTACTGTGGGGTTGAAAGTGTGCCAAGAAAACCATTAGACCACCAGCAGCAGCCTGACCCACTGATAAAAGACAGGATGGATTCATACTTTCATTTATGCAGCATTCTGAGTCTGAATGTTGGAGCAAAAATCTAGATTTATTGGACCAGGCAATGTGTTGCCAACAAGAGATGCTCTTCTGCACATACTGGTTGTAACAAGAGGTTGTTGGAATTATTACTGCCTTCCAATCAGATCTGCATAGCTTTGCTTTTCAGACTATTATCTATAAACCCTAGAAATGGTTGTGCAGGAAAATCCCAACAAATCAGCAGTTTCTGAAATATTCAGACTAGCTTGTCTGGCACCAACAACCACACCACAGTCAAAGCCACATAAAATACCCCTCTTTGCAATTTTGATACTCAGTTTTCAAGTTTTCAGCATGCTGTCTTCACCATGTCTACATGCCCAAATGAACTGAGTTGCTGCCATCTGACTGGCTGATTAGGTATTTGTATTATTAAGCAGTTGAACAGATGTGCAAAGTTACTAAAGTTGTGAGTTTATAACCTACTTTTGCATAAGGCTACCGACAGAAGTCACTGTCACACATATACATTTAAACTTGTGCACCCAAATCTTTCCTTAAGTCATTAAAGATGTATGCTGTGTACAGTCATTCCAATTGGGAAAAACAACAGTTCAAAGAAGTCATTAAAAGCTAAACATCAGCATAAAAATCATTCAAGTGAATTGAGAGACTAGCAGCAAAATACTGCCGTGCCATTCCACTCATGACTCTGGATCTTCTTATAAACCTTCTCAGCTAACACACTTCTTTATATGCCTCTAAAGTCAGGCACCCTTGTCAAAATCATTTATTTAATCCTCATAGTTTTAATTCTATAAATAGACCTCACACATGAAGTCAATCTTTCCATTTGTTCACTTCATACCATCAGTGTGATGCTTTCATGCCAGTAGAGGATAAAAAGAAGGTCCCAGCCTCTTTTTTTAAATGTATATATTAATGTTTAACTACAGACCTCAGTGCTTCACACCGTTTTTTTCCTCTTCGCCGCCTTCACCCCTCTCAAAGTAAACCAGAGTCAGACAGCCGTAATAAATCACCAAAAGAGCCAGGGTCCAATCACCACCGCAGCTCAAAGGCGTGAGAAAGCCTGTGGGCCTTTGATGATAACACCTAGTCAGGTTATCAAACCAGCTCCATGCCACAAAGCGTGGTTGCAGAAGTGATTGAGTCTCTGAGCTCAGAGCATCAGTCAAGGATGCAAGGTCACTCAGATGGCAACCACATGATTTAGACCTTGACTTGAGTGAGTAGTACCTGCTATAACAAAGGTTTATTTACAGGCTGGTGACTCCATCACTCCATGATATCATATGTTTTAGCATTCCAAGTGTCAGACAGAGAAAATGGATGAGACTTTGTGTCTGAGCCAGGATAGTAGTTGACTGTACAGTACCAGAGACGAAACACAGAGCTTGTCGTAGCCACGACAGCACGAAAAGACGGATGAGGGAGCTGACATATTTCTGTGCTAGACACATTCAGCACTCCCACTGGGCTTTAATGAAGTCACTGTGCACTTACCTATTCTCAGGGGGTAAACAGAGAGGTCAGCCGCAAATCACTTACTCCAGCCCAGTGAACCGGTGCCATGAGCAGACATGTTTGAGGTTTAGTACAGACAGTAAAGACCAACATAAACTATGACGGGTAATGTCTGCCACATACTGTGTCAGCAGCCCACCCTGCCTTCAAGCTAGGGAGGTGATAAGTATCGACACCTTGCCAAAACTAGTAAAACAACCAAAATAGTTTCTTTTTGACTAAATCCAACAACAGGTCTGTGCAGTTTTAGCAAAAACAACCTGTTCTGGATGCGACCAGAGCCAAAAGTTCTGCATGCCAAATTACGATGTGGCTCCTCGTAATAAATCACAGCCTGAGCTATGTGCAACAGAAATGCGCTGGCTCGGTGCGTTCCAATCAGCATGCATTACTAATAAGTATAACAGCCTATTTGTAATGGGATAGAGAGGAAAGAATGCATGTAACCTGATTTATCCTTACATCAGTGGTAAGGGCAATCCAACTAAAATAGAAACACCTTAAAACAGAAACAGAGCGGAGAACTGCTGAACATCTCCAGGACTACCATAACAAAGGAAATTTTAACTCCTCTCCCATGGTGTCCGCTAAAACAAACAGAGCAATCATTGTCACAGAAACCAGGCCAGATAATTACAGCATAAACATTTATTTCACCAGGGAAGATGAAGGCAAACAAAGCAATATTACCATGGTTTCATAAAGCTGCATGAGTTTCTTTTTTGCTTTTATGAGTGGGGAGGGGGGGTTGATTCACTTCTACAGAAAGTCGATCATTCATGCAGGACTTGTAAAAGAAACAGAAATACATTGCAGTGTGCTTAAGTCAACCGCCTCATTAATGCCATTGCATGATAATCTAACAGCTTATCAACACAACTAATTAAGATAAAACAAATACAAGATTGTGAAGTTTGCCACCACATTTATGAGTTTACAGGAACACAAGCTAATGCAATCCGGTTGTTCAGTGATGACGCGACGAATCCTACTTCCGGGTCTAAAGTAGTCTGCGTTTAATATGGCTTTTGTGTTGTTAACATGTTTAATGTCATGTATTTTCTTCTATTTGATCTCAAAAAGCTCCTAAAACAGTCAGTGATCCCTGTTGACCTCCCTCGGCTTTTATTACCGCTAATCATTTATTGAAGCTCAGTTTTTAAAACCTTAGGAAGTAACTACAGCACAGCCCATGCAGCAGTATATGAATGACTAACCTCGTATTGTGGATGGATTATCTCAGTTGTTCTCCTGGCTGAAGTTTGGTCCTTTTACAGCATCCTGCCATGCGATTACATTTGTTCCTGACCACCGAGAACACTCACGATAACTTTTATCGAGTGGAAAAAAAGTTAGCTTGTTTATATTATGCTAACATAGCTGTGTCGCTAGCGGTCACGTAGCACATCATTATATACCAGCTAGCCCAACTTCAGTAACCCTACAAACGTCACTGCTGTTTAGTTTTCTGTCTTCATTTATGCTGGAAGTGATAACAGAGCTGTACGTTTTAATTTGTTTCCAAAACCCCGCAGTCAGGACACGCTATATTGTATTTAGATAGAAGCTAGCGAGCTAACTTCCTGCTAACTTCTAACTCCGTTAAATGTCATAAATTCCGTTTTCATGGATGCCTGGATGTTAAACTCAATTGTTACACCTGGTAGAGCAGAACGCTGATCATTTTATTAAAGATGAAAGACTTTAGACAGTTTTTCAACTCTCAGTAATGCCATAGTGATCGTTTGATATATGGAGCTGCAGCGGAGTTTAGACCCAGACACGGCTAGTGACGTCAGACTGAACAACCGGATAGACACTGGTCAATTAATTTCCAGTTTTGACTGAATTTCCCATGGAAAGCTGGCACTGTCCCTGCCATAAAGTACCAAAGAAAAATATGTTGTTCATAAAATAAAGTTATTGTTCCTTTTAAAGTGCCCTAAGCTTGCAGCTCAAATGCCCATAATCAGCTCGCTTTCTAGAAGCCAAATGCTCCGCAAGGGAAATGCTAGGCAGCCTAATGAAAACCAAACCAGGCTTCGCTCTTTGTGCTGGTAAATGCCCAGCTGCGCAAACCTCAGTCAGTCAGTGATGGACAGCCATCGTCTTACATAAGCATATACCAAAAATAGAGCCGACAGTTTTCATGTGAAGAGATCCAACCGCTATCGAAACCATAGGCAGAGCTCTCCCCTCTGATAACATCCCACACCCAACAATTGAGACAAGCAGAAACTCTCTTAGTTTTCCCAGTATTACTCACCAAGATGGAAAAAAAAGATAAATGAGTCAGAGAGGAAGAAATGGGACATGCAAATTACAGTCTTACCAAAACATGGGTGAGCACAATCTTTATGAGTGGCGCTCCAGAAAGGTTGACCGACAGGGCTGGCAGAGGCTCCACTTTCAAAGAAATCAGACAGCTTGCTACATGGATTTTGTGATCCTTGTAATCAGCTGCTTCATTAATCCTAAGAGATAAAAAGGGGAGAATTGGCTTAGATAATCTAAAAAAGAAACTGAAGCAGAAAGCCAGACAAACATACAAAAGAAAGAGACGGAAAGAAATGGCAGACATACAGTGGGGGGAGATTTATTTGATCCCCTGCAGATCCCAACTCTTTGTAAGTTTGCTCACTTACGAAGAAATGAAACATCTCCAATTTTATAGTAACTTCAATTTAATGGAGAAAGCAAGAATATATACCAAAATATAGAAAAAAAAGACATTGAATCATTGAGTGAAATAAGTATTTGATCCACAGGCGAAACATGACTTAGCACTTGTTGGAGAAACTCTTGTTGGCAAGCACAGCAGTAAGATGCTTCTTGTAGGTGGTCACCGGGCTTGCACACATCTCGGGAGGGATTTTGTTCCACTCCTCTCTACAGAAACTTTCTAAATCCTTTAGGTTTCTTGGCTATCGTTTGCTAACTTGAAGCTTCAGCTCCTCTACAAATTTTCTATAGGACTTAAGCCTGAAGGCCGTCTACGCAGTTGACTTTTATATGCTTCTTCTTTAGCTACTCCTTTGAGTAGCTAGTTAGCAGTATGTTTGGAGTCATTGTTATGCTGGAAGACCCATCCATGACCCATTCTCAGTGTTCTGGCTGATTTTACATTACATGGCCTCATCCATTACCTAATGTTTCCTCCTCCGTGCATGACTGTGGGCACACAACAAGTCTAAGCAAGAATTGTGGCTGGGTTGTAGGGGATCGAATAGTTATTTCAGGAAATGACAAGCAAATCAATTTATAACCTTTATATAATGCGTTTCTGTTTTCTGGATATTTGGTTAAGCTTATCTGTCTCTTCATTAAAAGAGGATTGCATAAAAATGTTCATTTCTTGGTAAGTGAGCAAACTTACAAATTCATCAGTGGATCAAAGTTGATAGTTGGTTAAAAGGAGAAGTACTCCAGATCTCTTGCTTCACAATAGCATCTATCACCACTGTTATCTGCAACTGGCATTCCCACATACGTGTTAAACACAGGACCAGAGCATTGACATTTAGATGAGACTTTAACCATCTGTCTGTTTAATGAATCACACTTAGTGCCAGAATTATTCCATGACAAGTTTTTCAAGATGATCATGTGACCCCAATTTGACATTGCGGTCACACAAACATCGTCTCCCTCTTACGATACAAAGGGAGGCCTAGCAGCCTCCAAATGTACTGCCATAAACATTTCTGACTTAATTTAGATGGATGCAAAAGTGGGGAACAACAAGATGCTTAATCACCGTTATGTCAAACTGAGTTAAAAGCTGGAACAAGCTGATCCAGTGTTGGAACAGTAAGTGAAAGAGCTAATAGCAGGGTGTATCAGAGCTCAGTGGTGTGATGAGAGATAGGAGAGAAAAAAACAGATAAGGCCTTGGCCTGGGGCATCAGCTGTTCTGCAATTCAGGAAGCAGGGGCGCCTTTGGTGCCAGCTTACCCATTTCCCACACAGGAAGTACAAAGACAGTGTCCCTGACTTTGCGCTTTTGTTCTTGTTGCTGTTTATTATTAGTTAGACCTTTCAAGATTTTACTTTTCACGTTTGGTAGCATGCTGTGTCATCTTACCTGGTCTTCACAGGGCTGATCTCTTTGTAGTAGCTGTGCATGTTGTGATAAAAAAGGCCAACAATGGTGGTTTGAGCTGAGGAGAAGAAGACAACACGCGCAGACTGAATGTGAAAGAAATGAGCTGAGGGCCGGGAATGTAAAGCAGTGCTGCTAAAACACTCACAAAGAAGGCAAGTTAATTAACATTGGCTTGCTACAGTGTGGTGGCACCGGCGGGCTAATGGGACAGTCCTATACTCGCACCGGGGTGAAAAGCAAGACTGCCGCAAACCCATGTGGATGTTGGAAAGCTTGTGAAATGTCTAAATGACTTCACCAGGAGAGCTGGGGGTCTGCTCCCCCACCCCTGACTTGACCTATCGTTCAGCTCGGTCCCACCTTAATACTTTAAGATAAACAATGAAATTGGAGGAAATGCTTAATGGCCCTGTTCCTCCTTTCAAAGGCCTTTCACTTGGGAACTGCTCTAGAACAACAAAAGCAGATGTCAAACAATATGGATAGGCAACAGAAAACTGTTAATAAATATATAATCCATCCAGTGTTGGGGAATACATGTACCGGCGTTACGTATTTAAAATACAAAATATGAGTAACGGTATTCCGTTACAGTTACTGCTTAAATAGGTGATAATTGGAAATACAGTTACTTTGTTAAAATCAATGGATTACACGGTGGTCTTTTTCTGTTTCATATGTTAGGCTATCTCCTCTCTATCTCCTCTCTAATTTTGGTAATTTCATGCCAGTGGAAACCCAAACAAAAAACGCAATAAGAGGCTCTGACCGGAAATCTGACTGCGCAATGCAAACTCTGTTTGTCAGCAACCAAGCTGCTCTCATCTTCAAAAGACTCCAACCTAAAGAAACATCTGGGAGTAAGTTCTTTTTTAAAAACTAAGGTTAGCCTACTGCAGCTATCTTGTTTTAGTTGTAGTAGCTACCTGGGTTATGTGCCACTTCAGTATCTGCGATGTACCATTGCTGTGTGATGTATTACTATTACTGAAAGCTGCATTACAACCTGCTAGCTGCAAATAATCGTGTGCAGTTTTGAAAGCAGACAAAAAGAAAACATATTACTGATACAGAAAGAGTTTTCTATGCGAGATCACTGCAAAAAGTGCAGCCTTACCTAAAGTCCACCCTAATGTTACTCATTTTATATTAAGATTTAAAAATCTAGCTGGTATTGTTTTCAGAACTGCATGTGATCGTTTGCAGCTAGCAGGTTGTTAATGCTATCCATCAAGTCTACAGTCTGCGCTCTATGAACTCAGGTAACGCTAGCTAACAATGTTAGCTCGGCGGCAAGTAGCCTTCAGTAATAGTAATAATTCACACAGCATCAGAATACGTTACTCACATCAAGTTAAGAATATGCTTCAAACTACATTTTGGGCCATGTATTCTGTAATCTGTAGTGGAATACATATATATATTACAACAGAATGCATCCCAGTGAGCCTCAGCAGAGACTGGGCCAGTACACTTGTACAACTCTCCTACAGAAGAGCGAGAGAACAAGAAAAAACAAAACGCAAAATATGCAGCATTTTCTGTTCTTAATTAGAATATAAAATCTGTCCTTGGAGCACTATGGGCAGCCAGGTATTCAGAGTTAATTTGTTCCTGGCTCTAATGTGTTAAGCAATAACATGTATTCCACTTCTGATAATAGCCCTTTAACTAATTATTAAGAGTTCGTTCTGTATGGCAACTCAGTGCATGCGAGAGCCAGGTGGAGCCAAGGGAATCTGACCTAAACACAAAGTCAAACAAACAGAGTTTTAATGCCCACTGTAATTACTGCTCTCCCTTGCACCACTACGTGGATCCATTCCTTTTAACGGTGGAGGAAAGTGGAGAAAAAGTGCGCTCTCTCTCATTCTTTCTGTTCTGAATAAAAGGGTAACTGCCAACATTAAAGTCATAGCTGGGTTTCTACAGTACACCATAAAGCCACACAAAAGCTCTCATGGCACTCCTGTCCTTAACTGTATGCCATGTTAGTAGTCCTAAATCTTACGATAATAAATTACCGTCCGGTAACAAGAGTCTCCCAGCTGGACAATTTTCTCTTGGCAGAATCAGTGCACGGCTAATGTGAGGTATTCACACTCAAACCCAGCTACTGGTCTGTCTATGCAAAGAATCCTCCGAAAGTTTCTCCTTGCACGTCGATGAGCACCTGTCAGTGAACATGCAGAGGCTGTAGTGCTAGTACTTACACTCCATTGCGAACGCCTCTCCAGGCACAGAGATGTAGCTCTTGCCTTCTGTGGGGAAGCGGTAATGTGACAGCTCAAAATTCTGTGGGAGTTTCATCAGAGAGTAATCTGTGGAGGTCAGAGGTTAAGAAAAGGGAGAACTGTTGAGAAAAACAAAGTGACAAGCAAGTAACAAGACCGATTTGCTTTGTCGGGGGGAATCACAAACATCAAACAACCCCTTGGGAGAGAGACAGTAATAAAAAATGAGGAAAAAACTCAGGAGAGGAAAAGTGGAGAAGCTTAACTTGTGCTTCTCTGAACAAATGTTGGCCTGACGTGATTACAAAACTAATGATGTCAACTTGAGGCTTGGAGTCCGCAAAAGCTACAAACAATGACTTACTTTATGGAGAACCTGACACTTTACTGACCTGCAACAAAAGATGTTCCATCCAGGGAGATGAGAGAGTTCGGGCTGTCCTCCAGGTTAGTCACTACATGTTCCATCACTCTGTCCACTGTCTTGACCAGTCCGCTGACCACAGGGGTGGACTGCTGCTAGAGAACAATGACCCAACGAGAAAAAGTTGACAACTGATTCACTGTTTCTGATTTTGTTGTTTGTCACGGAGAGTACTGCTCACAGTATAAAAACAGGTGATAGTGTCACCGTCTAGAGTTACACTGTAAACCTGACAAAAAACCTGACAAAAACTTGATAATTCGGTTGGCTCAAACTCACTCACTACACTGTATCTACTGTCCAAGTTTGATGTGAACATCTGTTTCAGCTTGCTCTTACAAAAACAAGCAAGGTTGTTCTGAACACCCAGTGTACTGAAACCGCTCTCTTGTGTTTGTGATTTGGCCATAACAATTGCACAGTGGAGGAAGCAAAAATCTTTATAGTCAGTTACGCAGTTTTAAACATCCAGATATCCTCGGTGTGTTACATTAACGTATTCGCCACATTGCATACGTTACATTTCGTCATGTTTGGATACTGCACAACTACAGAGTGAACCCATTTACCTCTGTCAGTCCAGGAAAAGACAGCACTTCTTCCACACTTTTGAGCAAACCCTGGGTGGAAGAAAATGAACATCATAGAATTGTTGCATCATATGCGCATGGGTGGGTATTGTATCTGTGTGTATGAATTGGTTTTGCAACAGCAACATGTGTTTTGGACTGTGTTTCAAGACCTGTGTGAGGTTGTTCGCAGTATCACGAGAAATGGTTCCATTGGGCAGCGTCTTCAGGAAACTCTGCACTGGCAAGAAGTCTGTGGGTCGGAGCTCCTCCTGGAGACTGCTGATGACAGGGGGACTCATATCAGCGGCTCTCTGGGGAGACAGCACATCGGGCATCAAATGAAGTTTACTGCCAGGAGCAGCGAGTTCCAGTATACACAGGATGTTTAGTGACTGATAGCTTGAATTTAGAGAAAACTCTTTGGACCAGAGTTTCGGCATTGGTCTTTTTCAGATTAGTGCCCAACAAGGAGTGCGCTGTAGTGTGCACTGTTGACTGACTCTGCCTACCATCTTCTATTTCTTTAGTTGTTTCCTACAAACAAAGCCTTTCGATAAAAAGGTTGCTTCTATTCACATGTGTTATCTATTTGCTTTTTTCCATTTGTCTTTAAAAGAAAAAAAAATGCCTCAACAGGAAATAAACTCTTTGTGTGCATTCAACTAAAAGTCCTTCATTGTTACTTCTTTATTGACTTTCATATGTGTTTTGGCTCAAAGACGCTCTGGTAATAGTTTCCAATGATGTTGAGGTACAGAGATGGGGTTTCATCACCCACACATTGTAAGAGTACTATATTTTTAACATCCAATAAATTAATCCTAATCTATACCAAAACTGAGAAATTACCGTTGTACAGTATTTGTCAATCTTTTCTTTTCAGCCATTCTGTTGTACATTTGCTGCTGTGCTTGTAATCCTGTTGCACGATCCATTTCGGGTAAAGCTTCTGTCGAACAGTTAGCCTCAAATTTGACTCTAGAACACTTTGGTATACAGAGAAGTTCATGGTCAACTAAAAAAATTGCAAGGCACTCCGGTCCTTTGGCTGCAAAACAAGCACAAATCATCACCCCTCCAACACTGTGTTTGCCAATTGGTATGAGGTGTTTGTGCTGATATGCTTTGGTTTTTGCCAAACGTCTCGCTGGGAATTTTGCCCAAACAACTCCACTTTTATCTTATCTATCTAAAGGATACTGTTCCAGAAGTCTTATGATTAGTTTGCAGCTTTGCAAACCAAAGACAAGCCGCCATGATTTTTTTTTCTTTTTTTTTTTTTAAGAGAAGAGGCTTTCTCCTGGCAGTCCTTCCAAAAAGACATACAGCATTTTTCTAATTGTGTTATCATGAACTTTAACATTTAGCATGCTAACTGAAGCCCATGGATTTGTAGCTCTTGGGGTTTCAAACTGTGAGTAGCTAACAAATGTAGTTTGCTAACAAGGAGCTAAAATTACCTTCTGTACAGCTAACAAGATACTGAGTGCTCAGTCATTCTCTGTTACAAAAATAATCTAATTTGTTTAATGATATAAAACCAATTTTTTAGGGCTTTAGTTTTCACTGGTGTTCTGTGGCGAGACCCTCCTCTACTGTCCCCTCTACTATGCTTTTATTGTTCAAAGAAACCCTGAGACACTTACGGCCATTGGCGTAGTTGAGATCACTTCCTTGGAGATTCTAGGTGTTGTTTTAGAAACCATGTCCCAAGCTAGAAAAGACAATACAAAGGGTTGAAACAGGACACGGTATAGCTTAGCATCACTCCTCTCTTTAATCATGGTTTAGTCTAGCCTTGCCTTTTTGTGACTTTTTTTTAGGTCCTTTGTTGAATGCAGCTGGGTCAGGCTGCAGTAGTGTGGCTGGATTTTATCACCTTCAAGCTTACAGTGTGAGTGTAATGCCCGGTCATGAGAGGAGGTATTTTACAGCCTCCGCAAAAGTGGGATACTCCACCACATAATAGTCTGCCACTAATTTCTGTACCGGGCTCAAACACATTTTATATATTTGCTGTCATTTAATAAAAACAGCTCTAAGCCACTACCAGAAAAACACCATATATGGATGTACATTAGACATATTAGTCAGCTCTTCTTTAGTTCAATACAGCATTTTATATGCATGTTCTGCAGAGGTAAAAATATTTCTCTGTAACCACAACAGTCAGGCTCTTCTTGTCGGGTAATAAAGAAATCAAGACTCTCTGGCTTTATCGTGACCACAAAATAATTCTCTGTAGCAGTCTTTATATATCAACACCATACACAAGAGGAGTTCAACTTTACTGATCGGTAAGACTTATCTGCAACCAAAAATGCTTTAACCGCTCAGCTAAAAAGGTACATTTCATTAAGTGTCGAATATTTTTCAGATTAAAATGAAATTTTCTAATATCTTATATTAGAAAATATAATCATAACTATATACTGTAATATAGTTATTATTAATCTCTTGCTCTCTTCCACAGAAAGTCTATCCTGTCTTCCTCCCCTCATCCCCAGCTGATTCTGCTAGAGGTTTCTTCCCGTTAAAAGGGAGGTTTTCCTTCCCAATGTTGCCAAAGCTCATTGTTGTGGTTTTCTCTGTTTTCATATTGTAAGTTTTTACCTTACAATATAAAGCGCCACAAAGCAGAATGTTCATTTTTTTCTACATTCTCATAAATGCCATTTTGTGTCCTTTTATGGCTCTCTACTGAACAAAAACAGAAAAGCTTCTGGGTGTTTTGTCCTAGCGTGTTGTAACTTGTCACATTATATTAAAATGATTGGCCCCTGCATCTCAACTCAGGTCTTTGCACTCTTATAAATACTTATAAGGCAAAACTATGGAAGCCATGGCACTTGAAGGTCATGAAAATGGTTTCTGCAAGAAGAGCCATTTGACAGTGAGGCAGGCTATATTTGCATGGTTTGATGTGCTTCTGTTAAGCATGAATTCTGTGGATGGAATGTAGCATGGATAAAGACGGAAATTGCTTTTTAACCCATGATTTCCTCAGAGAAAAGCCAAAAGGGAGGAAGCATTTTAATAAATCAGCATCTTCAAAAATGTCAGGAGGTTTTTTTTAATAGTAGACAGGTCCTACCTATAGTTGCATTGTAGTAGAGTGAGATGTTCTCAGGTGAAAGGGCCCTTTCCCAGATGACGAATTCATCAAACGCTCCTGTTACATAGTGACTATATCCCTTATTGTTGGCAGTTCCAATGACGAGGTCAGGGTAGGGGTCTCCATAGGTTTCCTCTGAGATGCTTCCGTTTTTGTTCTCAGCAGTTAGGGTCGCATTGATGTAGACCTTCAGGCCATCTTTCTTAGTCCATGTAAAGAGGATGTGGGTCCAGTATGGCCCTAATAACGTAAACATAAAATGAAAGAAACGCTCAATTGTTGAAGAATTGAATCCACCCCTCCCTGAGTCTGATTCTGCCAGAACTTTCTTCCTGTTTAAAGGAAGTTTTTTCTTTCCCATTGTTGCCAAGTGCTTGCTCACAGGGGGTTACCTGATTGTTGGGATTTCTTTATAATGTTTTAGGTATTGTAGCTTTTCATGTGTGAATACGTTTAGCGGGAAAATACACTGAGTGTGTGGTGTTGCAAATGTTTTCAGTCATTGGTCGCCTTTTTAAAGCGACTGATATTGCAGACACCATGTTTCATGCTTGGTTTAACCCAGAAAGTAAATGATGACGTGTTCTCAATGCACAGTAGCTTTCATCAAATGAAACTCACACTGATATTTGCTGGTTCTAGCTTTTTAAATTTAATATTTGTTTTTTAAATTGTGTCTTTTTGCCCGTCTCCCTCCCCTCATCCCAAACCAGTCACAGCAGATAGCTGTCCCTCATTGCACCTGGTTCTGCTCAAGCTTTCTTCCTGTTAAAAGGGAGTTTTTCATTCCCGCTGTCACCAGGTGCTTTGCAAATTTGAACTCATGGATGCATCGGAGAGCAGCCAGGGATCGACCCGCAAGCCTTCCAGATTGTAGGTGACCTGTTCTACTACCCGAGAATATAAAAACAATATTGGCTTGAACTGAATAGAATTTGTGTGTGTCTTAAACACAAGTTCCTAGCCGTGCTAACAGCTATGTGAGGCTGAACATAGATACATGGCTTTTGTGAGATAGCCTATTAAGTTCAGAAAGATGCTGGGTTAGTTTAGCAAGAATAGTTAGAATAGCAAGAACACTACACAATTTTACATTTTGACCAGCTGATGGCGCTGTCTTAAGCGAAGAACCAAAACTCAACTAACATTAAGCGCCTTGAGGGGACTGTTGTTGTGATTTGGCACTTTATAAATAAAGCAGAACTGAATTGAATTAACTCTGTCAACTAAAATGTTTGATTTTTCCATTAATTAATCGAGCTTAATCTTTTGACTGATTTAGTAATTTATTACTCCTTCAGTTCCAGATGCTAGATTTTATGGTTTGCACAAACCAAAAACTCCAGCCAATATTTACAATGAATTGTGCATCACAAGAACAGAGAAATTAATAAACAATAGAGAAGTCCCAAAAGACAATGCCTTCCCCGTCACACATGCCAGACAGCCAAAACCACCAAAACACATGTCATTTGTGGTTGCAATATAAGCAGTACTGGATGTACCAAAGACCAAGCTCAGCTTGCAAGTCTCTCATTCACTTCTAAATGTACATTTTTATATTATTAACTTTCACCTTACAATCACACACTGGGTCACACAGGCCCTCGAGTCTTACTCATTCACCCACAAAAACCTTTTCTCCCAAATCAGAAGAAAGAGAAGTGACATATTTTGACATTATGTCCCCAAGGCTCAACATGTCATTGTATGAGAACCAGATGACGTTTGGATCTTTATAACCGAACACTAGCATCAAAATTGAGTTACGACCAAGACCTTGAGTAACTGCAGGAAAAACAAGGATGACACAAGTCATTTGAGAAGAGAATAGCGATTGGTAAAAGTTTCACGTAATGTTGAATCTCACATGGTTTATTTCATTTTGTCAACTGTTTACAGTATCAGCCCATCTCATGAAAAAAAAGAAAAGAAAGTAATTTCATTTTCAGAAATTAATTCAAAATATTGGTCACACTCTGACTTTTATTGTGTTTCATATCTCATCTAACTTGACACCAAAACTAAACACCGAACATTATTTTGCACATGTTGTCTGCCATCTCCAAAAAATTGTATGTTTAGTGCTACAGCAAAAGATTTGAGAAATCTACCCCCATCTTTGTCAAATCAACTGTCCGTAGTTACATCTGGTCTCAGTTAACAAAGTCATGAATGCAATTATATAACCATTAGTTTATGGTGTGTTCAAGACCAAAATAGATTCCTTGTGGGAAATGTAACTATGTGAAAGGAAATGTATTAAGCGTACCTGGAACGTCGATGTTGGCCCGCCATCTGTGCTTGTTGCTACGAGTGTAAAACTCCACATATCCTCCTAAAGGGTTTGTGTAGACTGAGAAGCCATTGGAGATAACTTTTCCTCCAGAAGCGACAGCAAAGCGGGAGGCTGACTCGTGGTTTTTCCAAAAAAAGGAGAAGGTAATGCCTAGGGGATGATGAAAACCCAGCAGCCGTCAGTACAGGAACTGAACAGTTTTACAAGCTAAACGATAACTTGTTCAATTATAGATTAAGTGCAGTGCACTCACCCTCAGGACCACATAAATTAGGGTCACTAATGCACGTGTTCTGGTAGTTTCCAAAGTGAAGAAAGGTGCCACCGTTATCTCCATTCAGAAAGATGCCCTTGTTGACCATTCCTTCAACAATGTCTGGGAAAAGCACAATTTAGAGGAAAAATTTCATTTAAAAACAGGAAGGTGTTGTAACCGTTTAAGTGACTTTATAGTCATCTAACCACATGCTGTTTTGCATGATGAACATAAAGATTTTGCAGCTTTACTTGCATCTCATGTCAGAAGCCAGTCAATAAGTCTCCTACTTGACTTCAGGTTTATTTAATGTTAAAGAACAATCCCTTATCATCAACATACCAAGAAGTCCTCATTTCAGTCTGCAAGAACCGAAGACTGAATGGGGAGAAAAGTGTGGAGGGCTCAGCTCAACCGTGTGGCAATACAGAGGGAACAACAGAAGGCAGTGGGTGATGCACAAATGATTTTCAGTGAGAGGAAAAGTGATGGATCCTCACCTAGTATTGCAGAAATGTTAGTGTAGGCAGAGTCATTGTACACATAGGAAGAATTATGGGAAGAAGGGAGCACAGTGTGGTTGTGGATTCTGATAGCTGGACAAAAACAACAGAGACAAAAAAAAAGTGATTCACACCAATACGGACAAAAAAACAGAGGACAGAACAGTGAAAGGAAAGCAATGGGAGGGACGTGATGCACAGGTATGAGACAGAGTGATGGTGACCAGCGTGCGAGGTGGCAGTGGTCAAAGAAAACTCAGTGTGACTTCACACATCATGCCCAAGTCTATACCCGATCCCTCTTTAACTTTAATCTTTCACTGAATGAGGAATCTACAACACTGCTGCAAATGATATTTAATTAAAAATTAGGCAAATGTCATCTCCAAACTATAGATTTTTGTAAACGATGTACTGCAGCATTTTTAAATCCTATTTTTTTTTAATTGACTGTAATTTCACTCATAAATCTGGCATTAAAATCAAAATCATATAGCTTTGGCTGGAAGATGGGTGGTAAAAATACATTTAAATCGAACAGGTGTTTTCATATTCACATACTTATGTTGCTTCCGTTAATATAACCTGATCTGTTTCCATTATGATCCCACAGTTCATGGATTCCTTCCACTGCATCCAGCGGCCAGTAATGCGAGGCCGTGTCCAATATCTCCAGGCCTGGATGGACAAGTCAAGCATAAACAGGCATCCAGAAAGGGCTTTTCATCCAATCAAGCACTGCCTCATTAATCAGAATTTATTTTCCCAGAACTACATTTTGGGTTTGGGGTGGATTAAAAAGACAGTGATGATAATAATGATGCAAACAACTGGAAAAAAGTTGTTTATGAAGCAGACTATTTTGATTAAGCAGAAGAAGTAAACAAAGCAATAACATCCTCTGGCATGGAAATTAGCAGATGGTAAAACAGGATCTTACAAATTATTTCTTTCTTTCTTTTTTCATTTTTAATCTAGCAACTGGAAACACAGGAAAATTGTCAGTCCAGAAATTTCTTACTACCTGGATGCTTCTGAGCTTGCGCCACTTGAGCATAAACCTGTTAAGAAATTAAAAATAACTTATAAAGTCTGCAGTGCACAGTTCGTTCTGCTACATGGGAGGAATTGCTAGGCATTTTCATCATGATGTGCCTTTTTTAAGTTTACCTTCATAAAGGAGACAAAAGCTGTAAAAATGCGAATCCGCAAACAAAATGCCATAGTCTCTGCAAAATATAACATTAAATCTCTGAAACAACTTAATTCCACGGGTGAAGATGAATCCAATAAGCACCGCTCATTGTACCAATAGAATAAAAATAAAACTTCGGATCAGTCCATTTGTCCAAGGTTAGAAATACCCAAAGAAAATAAATAGAAGCACTGACTCAATAAAGCATTCAATTTAGAGTTGTGGCATGAGGCCGAAAAACTTCAGAAGTTGTCCTTTCATGATAAAAACTGAAGCCCAACTCCAGAAAATTGTAATCCTTAATATTTATCCGAAAATTTAAAAAGCCGTTTTCTTAGAATTTCTCTGCCTGCATCTGGGAGCCTCAAGGAGTACAGGAGCTCCGCTGAGCTGTGCTGGGCTGCTGCTGGACTGAACGTGGGAATTGCAAAACGTGAAGTCATTTTCTTTGGATCTTCTAAGAAGGGGCGGTAAAGTTTATGCGTAAAAGGCGTTACTTGTGCGTAATTGGAGATTGCACGGGGAGTGAGATCAGGGTGTGCACCGTGTGATCCACAGATGCACATCTGAGTTTGTATTCAAAATATTTGTAAATAGCATACGATTTTAAAGACGTTTCGAGCAAGCTTCTTCCGACAACTGGTGGAGAGTCGCGTTGTCTAGCTTTTTTCTTTCTTTTCAAGCTCTGAAGACTACAATAACCTGGATGACTGAGTAGCTACACAAACAGCATGCAAAACCTTTCTAGGAATAATAGGAATACGCTGAGTGCTATCTGCGAAGTTGCACAGATATGCCTAGATATGTGGGAAAGGAGCAGAAACCCCTTTTAAAAACAAATTGAGTTACAGTTAAACAACACACACACACACACACACACACACACACACACACACACACACACACACACACACACACACACACACACA
Source organism: Aulonocara sp. 'chitande type north' Nkhata Bay (assembly GCF_057382095.1). Classification (NCBI taxonomy): domain Eukaryota; kingdom Metazoa; phylum Chordata; class Actinopteri; order Cichliformes; family Cichlidae; genus Aulonocara; species Aulonocara sp. 'chitande type north' Nkhata Bay. The sequence goes on from NC_141355.1 coordinate 13,609,889, forward strand.
CACACACACACACTAAAGTATGAAAGTTCTGTAAATAAGATCAGTATTAAAGAAGAACTCAAAGCACTCCAAGTGGAAACATAAAACAAGACCTATGTTGTTGTCAGATGAGAAGTGGGCCCTTGTTTGACTTTTGGCTCGGTAATTTCGGTTTGTGAAATGCGTAATGAGAGTTGGGCATTTAGAGTTTGGATGACATCCACATATGGGGAAGTCATCAGGAGTCCCGTCGAAGGCTCCAAAAGTCGATTTACGCGGGTAAACAGCGCCACTGTGTGGCCAGGTGAATAATAGCTTAGCGGCCATCCAGCAGCGCTTATATATTATTTATAAAAAACCTTTTCATGTAACCGCAAACTGTTGTTGCTGTCTAAAAAAAATTAAATAAAGAAAACAAATTGATATTAAAAAAATCGATTTACAATAAACTCAGAAATGCCACAAAAGATTAAAGTCTGACAATGGTACCTCAAATAGTTTCAGATTTGTGTAATAGTTCTACCAAGTTCAGCCCTTTTGAAATATGATTGCAGCCATTTAGTTTATTTATCATAAAGTTCAAATGCGATTAAGGGAGGACCAGATTCTCCATCAACGTCATCTGAGAGAGAGAGAGACCTCACAGAGAGGGACAGAGAGAGAGAGAGAGAGAGAGGCGTATCCCGGGGAGAGGGATATTACTGTGGATCTATTACGGATCCGATGCACTTGTTGAGCGGGGAATATCGGCAGAGTTGAAACAGGAACAGCCCCTTCTGGGTTTATTTCTGAGTTGTGTCTTGGACCCAGTTTTGATCAAACAAAGCTCGACCTGTGGCACTGACTTCCTATTTCTGCGACTGTCATCTCACAACCTCGTGGGCCTGGATCTCAGAGATTAAACTAAATCTATTTTTATTAGCCACCTGGACCCGACTGCGCGGCAATGTTCCTCTCCACATGGAGATGTACAGGATAGAGCCAGCATATGCTTTACAACTAGCTGAGCGGGAGACGAGCTGACCGGTGTGATGAAGGATCGACTGGCTGAACTGACCGCTGTAAGTGTTTTTGTTTTAGCTTCAACTTCGTGGATCGTGACATGAAATAGCCTGGCGGCATTAAAAAAAAAAAGGTCACTCAAACACATTTTCATCCTCGTAGGCCGCTTCACAAACAGAAGAGGATGTTGCAGTTACAGTTAACCAAGATGGATTCATGGATAGCTTTTTCAGAAGGGTGTGTACTACTGTGACTTCCAGAATGTGTATTAAGACTAAAAGCAATAATAATTGAGGACACGGATGGATTCTTTGCTTATTTATCGGCTGGTGTAGGTGGAAGAAGTCAGAGGAGTCATCGATAAGATCGCCATACAAGTGGAAGAAGTGAGGAAGATCCACAGTATGATCCTGTCGGCACCCAACACAGATGACAGTAAGTGTGGGTCGTTTAGGATGTTAACATCCTTTAGGTTTTTTTTTATTGCTTTATTTTTAGAAATGCATGGATGGAAGTAGTCTTTTTGGGCACAGAGTCAACGTGCTTCAGATGTCTTCCTTCCTTAGTTGCGATGAATGGCCGGCAGACCGGAAACCTGTGAAGGAAGTAGCACTCAAATTTGCATCAAACCTGACAAACTACTGTGAGATTCAGGACTTAATCAGGGATTTAAACATGCTGTTTTACTAAAAAAGAATTTCTACAAATTCCAAATGGTTTTAAATTATGACTGATCCTTTAATTAGATCAGAATCAGTGTCTAGCCTTCTTTACTGTGTGAGTGGAAAATCTGGTCACAGGATAACTCAGTTTACTTTGCCATGGAATCAGTTAATGTAGTTCATAACAGTGTCCATGACGTGGAAATTGTCCTTTATTTTGTAACCTCTCCATTATTGCCTCGGGGTCGTTGCCAAGTGACCAGCTGAAATCAGAGCAGATCAAATATTTGGATTACCTGGATGACGACTTTTCTTCTAAACAAACTCAAATCTAACACATCTCCTGTTTGTGTGCGAAGGGACAAAGGATCAGCTGGCTGCACTCACCAATGATATCAAAGGGAATGCCAATGTGGTGCGAACCAAACTAAAATGTGAGTTCAGCTGTCGTCCACATTTCTTTCATGTGTTTCAAATTGTGTAACAATGTCATTTTTACTTTTTTTTTTCACAGCCATTGAGCTGAGCATGCCCAAAGACGATGCTGCTAACAGGGCCTCCGTAGACTTCAGGATCCAGAAAACACAGGTCACGATCTCCTCACACACGCACACTTATCACATACCTGATCACACGACGACCCAAGCACTACTCTGTCAGCTGTATGCAGAACTTCATACAGATAAAAGCTGTTTTGTTTTTATTATAAATAAATCCAGACAAAATAACTTCTGACTATCCAGCTCTCAGCTTTACTTCTGTATTTTGTTGATGGTATATTTCTCTAGTTTAAAAACTGTATCATAACCTTCCAACACTTCCAACGTGTACTTTGTATCTTGTACTTCTGAATTATAAGGTATTAAGTCTTAAAACTTTGCAGGGTGACATGATGGTCCAGCTGTTAACCGTGTTGCCTCACAGCAAGAGAGAGCTGGATTTAAATCCGGTCTGGGTACTCTGGCCTCCCACAGTCCAAAGAAATGCACTGGGTTAGATGGACTGTTTCTAAATGGGCTGCAGGTGTGAACATAAGGGTGAATGGTTTTCACTATATGTGTTACCTCTGTGGCAGATTACTCTGCCGCTCCCCTTAAAACAGCTGGGATAGGCAACCCTGAGCTGGATAAGCAGAAGTCTGGAAAGCCTGCAGCACATTATCACTTTGTGTCCCTGTGTTTTGACTTGTCCTCAGCACACTGTGCTCTCCAGGAAGTTTGTGGAGGTCATGACCCAGTACAACGAGACTCAAGTGTCCTTTAGGGAAAGAAGCAAAGGAAGAATCCAGAGACAGCTGGAGATAAGTGAGTGACAAATAATTGTACTCCTGTATCGGAATAAGCCCAGGAATAATGGGCTACATTAACTACCAATGGAAGACCATACAGGACTTGAAATTAATTACACTTTCAATTCTTTTGACAAATTTAAAAAAGTAGTGCTAAAAGGGCGACAAAAGAAGTAAAACCCTCAAGCTGTGTTAGGGCAGGATCCAGGAAACAGACCGCACCAGCTTCCTCTCTGCTTCTCTGGACACCAGCCTTAGTGCTGATAAACAGAGAAGAGCAATAGTATAGGGTTTCTGCAACGCCCAGACAATAAATTTCCAGTGTTTTGGAAAGAAATGTACTAAAAATGGTTCCCGTATTAGCAACATATAACGTAGTCTCATTAACAAATATTCTATATCAGATAGAAATGATTGTTTAGGTACAATAAGATTCATATTTGTTATAACTCCAGATTTGTAATTTGCTTTCTGCTTATTGTGTTAAGTCCTCACTGTTCAGTATCCCTGTAACAAACAGGCAGATCCATTGTATTAAGTATATGTGAGTAACAATAGTGAAAAGCAAAAAATAAAAAAGGGTTGACTCCCAGAGCCAGTCCCTGCGGCCGGCATTAATGAGAGGCTCTAGTTCTGCAGACGGGCGAGCCTGATACTGGAGACGCCTCTCTGTGTTTGCGTTGCCCGGGATACGAGCAGAGCACTCAGCGGCCTGTGCAACAGTAGTTCACCTGTCTTTGACCAGACTCAGTTTGTGCTGTCGCCAAACACCAATAACTGACACCGTTCACAAGTAAAAGCCTTGATGTGTAGCGATGAGCTGAGCGCGTGGTGTGTTTTGCTTTGAGTGTCTCTCTGAGGAACAGCCACCGATAAAGGTGTGCGATATACAGTAAGCACCTGCACAGCGGTCTCTCTCTCTCCAGGGAGAGTACTTTACAACAGGAGGCATGGTTGCTGTAAAAGAAAGCCCTCTGTTTGTAGAGATTGTTTCAGGAGCTTTGGGGGGGGTGGGGTTTGTAGATTTCGGTACCTCTTATGCAACCCTTTGGCATGAATCCACTGACAGCTGCAGCAGGCAGAGATGGGGCAAAAGAAATAAAATATATTCAGAGGGATTCTTCCTCAGTTCCATAATGACATCAAATGAAGGCATATTACTTTCATGGGTGGGAGCAAATACACATGGTCCAAAACAGTCACTTTTGTTAGGAGTGCCAAAACTTATGAATCAAATAAAACTGCCAGACAATTTTGAATTCTTTGTTTATTTGTTTAATTCTAGCTGGAAGAGTGACCACCAATGAAGAACTAGAAGACATGTTAGAAAGTGGAAATCCATCCATCTTCACCTCTGATGTACGGTTTCTCCAGCATTAATGTGCTTGCTTGGTAAAATGCCACGACTGCCATCTAGTGGCTGATGAGTAAATCTTTTTTGCAGTTGGGGTTGTGTGCCGATGGGGTGATTTTGGATGGATTTTTGAAGGTATTAAATCTTTCTCCCTCAGATCATTTCTGATTCCCAAATCACACGGCAAGTCGTGAACGAGATAGAGTCACGACACCAGGACATCATGCGCTTGGAGACGAGCATCAGGGAGCTCCATGCGATGTTCATGGACATGGCAATGCTGGTAGAAACTCAGGTAAGAGCCTCATCTGAGTGGAAACTTTCACAAGCAGATCTGTTGATTTTTCTTTTAAAACTTGTTTCTAATATTGTCTACTAGGTATATTAGAATGGAGCTCATAGCACAAATACCAGTATCAAATCAGAGGTGTAAAACATAAGGCTTGTGGCCACTAAGACTTGTCCAGCAAGGAGGTGTACCCCCCCAAACTGTCATTCACTATTTACAAAATTAAAGGACATAAAGTTCCTGTTTTTCCACTACTATAGAAATTACTGCTTAAGATCAAAGTGGCCTGTATGTGATCCAGGATGTGAAATAGGTTTGACATCCCGGCCATAAATAAAAGCATCTGCATTCATTTACAGGGGGATATGGTTAACAACATTGAGAAGAACGTCTCTAATGCAGCTGAATACATTTGTCGTGCAAAGGAAGAGACCAAAAAAGCAGTCAGGTACCAGAAGAAATCCCGGAGGGTATGTGCTCCTTTCTGGTTCTTTCTTGATGCAATTTAAAAAATATAAATCTTTGTAAAGGTAAATTTGATATAAGATCGTGGTCTAAGCAGCATTTCTTTTCATTCATGAACTTTAAATAACACCGTCTTCCTCTTCACTTGCCAGAAATACATTATTCTTGCCTTTGCTCTGTTGATCCTACTTGCTGTTATTGCACTAATTGTCGGCCTGTCTGTCGGACTAACCAAACCCCCTGCATGAGACCTGCTGTGAGGTAACAACACTTCCACACCCACAACTTCCTTTTCTTGAGCCAAACATCCATCTCTTAATTTATGAATCTATTTTATATATTATGTTCATCTGCCGAATGCTTCACTGGATCTGCGGTTTCTCATATGCAGCCAGTTCCTCTGACTACTCCTTTCTCCTGTTTTGACAGAAGCTTCTCTACCTTGCCATGTGTGGAGGTTTCATACTTTTACTCATCATAATAGTCGGAGTCTTTGAGTAATGAATTCCATCGTGTGCAGTTCCACAGCAGTCAGAAGTGATGAAACTTTTACAAACTTCATAATAGGACTGTCAGCCTCTACCCAGCAGGACGGATGTCTTGAGCAGAACTTTTCCCCCATTATTGTTATTATTTTTAAAAAAAACAATGACTCCTGATAACAACCAACTGACAGCTGATATTTGGAATTGATACATTTTTACGGTAAAAGAAAGTTTTAATGTTTACATCACTTCACTACATATGAAAAAAGCAGATCTGGCATATTTACATGATGGACACAAGTGTTGGTGTTAATTAATACCTTTTCTTAATTAAAAGAAAAAATAATCAAAGCCTAAAGCTTAGCAGCAGATGTGTATATAGATATAGATCTGTTTGTCTCATCTTCCCAGTACCCCTGCTATTCTTCAATGTTTTTTTATTTTATTTTAATTTTTCGCTTTTTTAGCAATTTAATCACTCACTAAAGACAACATCTTAAAGTATTAATTGTTACTGTTTTATGGCAGTTAGGGCGTGTCTGTCCAATTAGAAGCATGAATTCCTTCTCGTGGTCAGCAGAGTCCAGTGCAACAGATCTTGGTGGGGAAAATATTCCTCGGCTCCTTAACACTTTCCTTTGGAGTTAATGGCCTCAGTTGCCAGTTTCATGCCTTAGTGAAAACATGGTGCTTATATTTGATGATAAAGAGACAAAATATATTTTTTAAATTTAAGTTGGGATAAAATGTAAAAATAAAAGCAGAATGTAATTATTCAAAAGCAAATCCTCATATTTCATTACTATAGAACACAGAAAACATATCAAATGTTTAAGCTGAAAAAAATTTATGAAACAATAAAGCATTCTTTATTCTGAAATTGTTCCATAATTGGTCTTGCAAATTGGTGAGCCTGAAATTACTCTGAAATTTGTTCCTATTTTTGATGAGTTTTAAGGATGAAGACTGAATTCAATAAAACTGGAATAGAGGTGGGCATACTTGTCATAACAGAAGTAGGTTGTAAGATTGTGGGATGTACCACTTCAAGGATATCTGCTATTCTACCTTCAAAACACAGCTCATCTAGCTACTGGTCAGCTCCAGTCTGTGTGTACTTTACTGTGCCAGAATAGCCTTTAGTTTTGATTGTTTGTTATATGCATGTAACTAATCGGATGTGATTGGGACATTGCTCTAGGTCACAGAGTAGTGGTCCAGCAGTAGTCTGTTTTGTGTGGTTCTAAAGTTTCAAGGTTTATATTTTCACTGCAAAAATATATCAATTCTTCTTAACTGTAAAACATCATAATTGCTATCAGCCCTGAACAAAGACGCAACAGTCAACACACAGAACCAGTTACAATAGACACAACAACATCGGCCTCTGTGTTATGCTGAAGTAGAGCACGTCTGTTCAATACAGCAGATTACTGTTGTTCTATATTGCTGTTAAATAGATTTTTTTGTGCTGACGAAACAGTTTGACATTTTGGGAAATGATTTGGGTGCTTGTTGAGGGTTCGATTAAAGGATTAAGTATAACTTGCATGTTTAAAGTAATAAACATGCCATAGACACTTTTTTTTTAACCCAGGCTAGGATAGCTGCTGGCTGCTGCTTCACATTAAACACAGACACGAGAGCATATCATTCTTTTATCATAATTTAATAAAGCTACAACAACTGCCCAGACAGTGGTGCACTGGTTAGCACTGTTGCCTTGCAGAAAGAAGGTCCTGGGTTCAGGTCTACCAGCTAGCTGGGGCCTTTCTGTGTGGAGTTCACATGTTATCTCTAGGTACTCCCACAGACACACGTGGGGTTTGTTTAACTGACTGTAGATGAATGGCTGTCTCTCTCCAAGTGCTAGTTTGGCACCATGTCCCAGCTGTGTACCCTGAATTGGGTAAGCTGATGCATGTCACAATTTTATCAAACTGCTGCTTTAGTGTCAAAACATGTGACCAGCTCACTTCTCTGTAAACTGACGGCATACTTTGTGTTTACATGTTCAAGTATGTGCTTTATCCTTTTCACCTGTTGTGTATATATAATGTTATTTGTGTGATGTGAATGTTAAACTACTACAGCTCAGGAGACCTTTAGGAATTTCATGTAGTAACATAGAATCCACTGTTATACTGTAAATGTGCCTTCTTGACATTTTAATATGAAACCTTAACCTTAAGTGCATTTGTCACAGCTACTGAGTGTGATGACTGAAATACTGCTGTGAAAAGAGTCATGCAGTAATGTAAGACTCTTGGAAGAATATTTCAGGAACACACATTTTTATTTTGATACCTTTTTGTTTTTTGCTTGATTTTTGTATTTTATACTGAAAAAACAGATATTAACTAATGCAATAAATAAAAAATCCAGAATGAAAAGTCCTGTCCTTGTTTATTTTCTTAAAAACTTCTTAGTTAAATATACAGGGGCTATCCAGATATTTAAAATAATAAATAAATAAAATCTCTGACTATTCAAGACAAAATTAGGGGTATTTTGCCTGCTCTAATAACACTTCAAACATTTGGAGGTTCAGTTTGTTTAAAAGAAGCGGAAAGAAACAGAGGCTGCTGTTTACTTCTGGCCTAATGAGTGCTTTGCACAAAGCACTTGTCTTCTGTGTAATCAACCAAACAAGATTAGTTAGGAAAGTGGAAGTGAGTCCCTGGAGGGCAAGGTCTTTTTTTCCCTTTCCTCTCTTTTTCTCTCCTTTGACTTAGATCAAAGGCTCTTTCAGAGGTGTACTTTGAATGAAATATCACAGAATGTCCTTAAATATGAGCTCTGGGACTCCCCCCCCAAGTATTCATCCTACATGTCAAATCAGGGGACATTAAGAGCTGTGATTTAACTTGGTCACAGAAGTTGGTTCAGATGAGTAATTTCTGTGGCAATATGTCGATGTTAAAGCATGGTGAGTGATAACAAAGTGTATTTTGTGCATTGACTAATTATTTGGGTTAGTGCCTTTTCAAATTTTGAATAATAGTTTACTGTTAGTCATTAGTGGGAAATCTCCCACGTTCCACAGAATAGATTGAGAATTGTAAGCAGCCATCTGTCAGTTTGAAAGGGAAATTATACAAATATGAACATTTTGTGAACTATAAATAAGAGATATTTAAACTTCTCAGTGACTCACCACAGGTGGTGATCATCTTCCATCACTGGTCAGGAGTGCTAAAGAAATATATTAAACTGCCCTGTTACTGCAATTTTCTGTCAATAAAGGTAATACTCTGTTCTTACTCTGCTGTGGTCAGTGTTATTCACCAGCAGAGTTTGATCAAATATCGATAGCATTGATACCAGTCTTGGTATTGGTATCAGACTGATACTAGCGCGATAGGCTCGAAGTTCAAAAGTCTTGGTATCAGCAATACTGGCCCTGTATTTACTTGGTATCTGTACTAAATTTGCAGTATGGCACAGCAATACTTACAAGTCTCCTCAACTGTGCTAAATGTATTACTTTACACATAAAATAATTTATTTTAAGTGCTTGCATTACTTACATCATAGTCCCTACTGATCTGTAACGATGAGTAGCGATTGGCTGGAATAAGTATCCTCAACTACCAGACCAACTTTTCTTGACTTTGATGAAGGTGAAGCTTGAGGGGCGTGTTGAGATCAACATTTTGTAAGAGTGGATTATAAACAAGCCAGAATAATTCAGAGTTGTGTGATAGGTTGTATCAACTACCTATGTGAAGTGATGGTATGTGAGATAAAGTGGAGTTGTTAAATGGACAGTCAGTTTTGCTGAGAATACAGTTGAAATTCATTTAATTTCAGTGTTATTTATAGTGTTAGCTCACTAGCCACTGGATGTGATGAAAGTGCAGGGGGATTAAAGAAAACAACAGCAGTGAGGTTTGACCTCTGCCATGAGTGAAAGCTGGAAATATCAGTCAAAATAGAAATCAATATGCCAAATGGAGAACAACTTAGCTTAATGCTACTAGTCAAATGCAACAGGGCTGGAGCACTATTTCATTTTCTTTCACCAGCCTCCCTTGCTAGTAGTGCATGTAGCTTTGTGTTTGCTAATCTGCGTGGAGAGAAAGTACAGTGTTTGAAGTTCAAATGTCCCAGTTTTACACTGGGACCTGAAAGCAGCTCACATTTGTGGATCTGTGCGAGGTTGGCCCCGTTAAATTAGTCTCAAACTTGATCTGTTCGTATCGAGCGATTCGTTCGCACGTATAAGGTTTTGTGAGCAAGCGAGCGAGAGTTACGTGTAGTTTTAGACATTTGTACGCACAGAAATGTTTTCTAAAGGTAAAATTATCTGATTCGCGAGCTGACCTTAAAAAATGCGCGCAAACGACCAGTATTTCAGGTTTGGATGTACGTACACTTGTAAAATGGTTTCACGTGTGGTTTGATTGCTTTGCATTTGTCAGTCCTCAAAAGTTACAAATCATTGCACACATTTGTAAATATTAGGTTAGGGTCGTGGATCATATCGTACGCTTTTGCAACCTTTTTGAGTTTGGCTTAAGCAAGAGTGGCTAGAAGACTCCAGCTCTGTGGGTTGGTATGACGTCAAATTTAAGAAAGAGTGCGACATGATTCCCAAAGAGCAATCAGCTTGGCATGTCTCAGCACTGGATGCAGTGTGTTCTTAAAATATTTGAGGAAGCTGGACATGTGCAAGACAGAAACCTAAAGTAGCAAGGCTAAAAAGTTATCCACTGCAGCTGAGCAGTTTCTCTAATTCATGTCTTTAAGAAAGCGTTAAAAATGCAGGAAGAATTTGACACAGGACCTAAGCAATGCTTCTGACCCTTCAGTTGATTCATCTGCTGCTCAGTGAAGCCTCATCAGAAATGATCTCAGTGGAAGGGTTGCTGTCAAGAAGCCATTATTAAGGAAAAGAAACAGGGAGAAAAGTCAGAGGTAAGTACACAAGAACCAAAGTCAGTGGCAAGAGGTCTTATGGAGTAATTCATCCAAATTTTAGTTCAAATCATTAAACTGTACAGAGGAGATCAGGTGAGTGACAGTGAGTGTCTACAGCCACAGTGGAGGTGCTGTCATCAATTAGGGCTGTGTTTCAGCCAGTGGTGTTGGGGATGTGGTCAAAATTAATGGAATTATGGAGGTATAATAGTACCGTTAGATTTTAATCCACCATACAATATGCCCCAAATACTCTGCCAATGTGGTAAAAGCATACCTGGATAGACAAACACACAATTTAACACTATCAGCCATGGATTGGCCTCCCCAGAGCCTGCACTTCAATATTATTAAAGCAGTGTGGGATCATCTTGACAGAGGACAGAAAAAAAAGGCAGAAACACCCAAAGAAGAGCTTTGAATGTACTGCAAAACCTGCAAACTCTTCCTGAGGACTGTTTAATGTATTTAGAGAGTTTAGGCTGTGCTGAAGAATAAAGGTGTTCATGCCAAATACAGATTTTTAAACTCATTAGAATTATGTAAATTTTGTTTGTGTCTTATATATTGTATTTCCATGTATGTTTGCACATGTTTGAATAAATCACTGCATCTATTTCCCATTTTCCTGGAAAAAAATAAAGAAATCAAAGGTGGCTCAAGTCTTTTGCACAGCACTGTCGTTTAGTATATTAGAGTCTAACTGGAATTGGAGCTGTCAGGGAAGGAGAAGTCCACAGCTAATAAGTCTACTCTGGGTCTGGAACACGCTGGTCTAGATGACACAGTGGAAACTGTGCAGTAACTCATGACCGTTAGACTTCAGGGTGTACTTAGTCTGGAGTCGCATTAAGGTTCACAGCTGCTGTAAATCACAATTTTAGTTTGAGAAAAGCATGAATTTTAAACTGTAGCCTAATGCAGCATACACTCTAAAATAAAATTGAGCTTAATATTTTTTTTATGATTTCCACAGTTAATATTTAAAGCCTTTAACACTTTCTATGTGCATATAATAAGAGGAAATGCATATAAATATATTGACTCGACTTTTCAATTACAGAGGTGTAGTTTTATGCATTTTGCATTTCCTGTGGCAGCTGTGTCATCTTTTCTGTCTGTGTGTACTAACAATAATCCAAATCCATTATTATGTAACTGTTGAATACAGATATTTATAATCTGAACATGCTGGAGATCATCATCCGTCGCTGCTGACCATGACAAGCACTTGGGGAAGCATGCAAACTGTTCTGTCATGGTAGGTTATTGCTTGTACCAAGCAAGAGATGAAATGTGACTGATGCAAGACTTTGCTTGACATCTATTTTTCCATTTGGCAGGGGACGATGGGTTGCCATAAGACTTGCAAGGTGGAGAAACTCCTGAGACAGTCTCAACGGGAAGTAGTGTGGAGCCAGAGACGAACGCTGGCCAGAGCAAAGAAGAACAGCTGGGTGAGAGGCACGGATAAAGTGAGTGTGGCGTGCTGTTTGAGTGTGTGCTGGTTGCTAAGCTTTCAGTGAATAAGATTTAACAGTGTCTGGACACTGTGGATCAGAATTTGTTGATGCCTGCAGCCATAATCTGACCTCATCCCGCGCTCCTCAAACAAGATTCTTGACTGCCACTGAGGTTATTATTAACAAACTCAGCCATATGCACCTCTTAATAATCGTCTTGCCTCATATATTTAGCTATTAAATTAACAACATAACAGCGTAAGTAGTCCTTGCTGCTCATTAAATAGACTTAAAATGGATAGCTACAGTTAGGTCCATTAATATTTGTTTTGTACACCACCATATAGCTTTTAACTTTAAAAATCAATGTGAATGGAATTGAATTACAGTTTTTCTAAACAGCATGACGTACTTTAATTTTCTTTGGCGCTCTTTCAGGCCTTATGGTGTTGATGGGTTGGCCAGTGAGTTCATTCTCTTTAAGAATCTACGGATTGTTGATTTGGCCACTCCTAGAGTTTTTAGTGTCTCTGCAACATAGGTTGAGTTGGGAAAAGTAAAATGTTTTCTGATTTTTCTGTCTGTTTCAGGCTCCCTTTTAATTTTCTTTTCAAAATGCTTTTGAAATTGTGAAAAGTCTGGACTGCTGGCAAATCAGTTTAGCACCTGGACTGTCTGAATCTATTCCCATCTTTACTCTTGAGGAAAAATCCCAATACAAGATATTCACAGTCTTTTCAGCTGTTTGTGCTATAATTGCTGAAATTCAATTCAAAATAAACATATGTATTTTTCTTAAAAACTAAATATTGTCACTTTCAACATTTTGAATGTTGGGTACTCAGTTGCTTTCGCTGCGATAAACTGACAATCCAGGGTGTACCCTTGATCTTGCCCAGATAGATTGAGATAGGTTGCAGCACTCCTGCTGCCCTGAACTAGATAATCAGTTAAGCATCTAGATTCATAGACTCTTTAAATTAGACGATACAAAATGAAGGCTAAAGTAATTTTCCAACATTTAGGCTTCTGTCACACAGGCTTAGAGCTAGTTTGCAGAAGAATATGTATTTTTTGCGTGGTTGGTGAGTGACTGCTGGAGGTTATTGGTCGTCACTAATTGCCTGTATTTGCATGGTTCACCTTTAAAGAAAAGAAAAAACAGGTTGACAACCAACCTGGTTCAGTTTCACTGCTCCTTAGCAAGTAGTTGGTGAGTATTTGCAGACAAGTTGGTATCTTCTATTCAAACTACAGGTGACTGCAGCAATCTGCTCGTGACCAAAGCAATCAGAAGATCTTTGGTGCAGCAGAAACTGTTGCTAGGTCAAACTGGTCAGCTAGCAAAAGTAAGCTACCTCTAGCAAACACTTGCCATTCGATTAGTAATACAATTCTTCCTTATGGACCCGTGGTCACCAGGGGCCATCTACACTGGAGCTTTATGTTACAGTCATGCTAGGGAGGTTTGCAGCATATCAAAAACTATTATTGGTTGCCTCGAACCAGGTGACCTGTGCAGTCACCTTGCGATTGGTTGCCCAGTACTTGAGGACGTTTCATGCTCAAATACTTGCAATAGGCTGCTGAATGAAAATATTGAATACAATTGCCACCACTTTTCCAAATCACAAAAGAGGTTGCTGTCCTGTTTTTACTCTAGTGTCGATATAAGCCATCACCCAGGCTTGCAGAGGGACAGGAGTGTGATGATGAGATTAGGCTGAAGCGCAGTAGACGTGGGACATATTATTAGTCTAGCACAAGTTAAACGCAGAGACAGAAAAGTAATTTTTTGTGTTTTGTACTTTGACCCTAATCACACTAAACTCTGTATTATCACATGGCAAATCTAAAAAAAAAGGGCGACCGTGGCTCAGGGGGTTGGGCAGCGTATCTGTAACCGGAAGGTCGCCGGTTCGATCCCCGGGCTCTCTGTCCTGGTCGTTGTGTCCTTGGGCAAGACACTTTACCCTACTGCCTACTGGCGTTGGCCAGAGGGGCCGATTGCGCGTTATGGCAGCCTCGCTTCTGTCAGTCTGCCCCAGGGCAGCTGTGGCTACAACCGTAGCTTGCTTCCACCAGTGAGTGAATGAATAGTGGCATTGTAAAGCGCTTTGGGTGCCTTGAAAAGTGCTATATAAATCCAATCCATTATTATTAAATTTTTCCTGTATAGGGGAATTTTATGAGCCCTCAAAGCTTTTACCAGGAGCCAAAGGAAAATCATTCTAGTAAAATATTTTTTAAATAGTTATTGTATTTGGTATGCCAATTTCAATAGTTTTTGATCATTAAATGGTCAGAAATACAGTATATGAAATACTGAGGCTTGTGTTAAAATAGGTTTATGCTTACTGTTACCCAGAAAGGCCCACTCTAAACCAGGAAAACCCCTGAAACTCCTGCCTGTATTTGTGCTTCTGTATCAGTCTTGCTGGAATGAGTTAAAAACGACACAGTTGGAAAGAAACTATTATGATAGTAACTGTTAGTGATAGCGATATACTCAAACCATCTTCCAGTTCCAGCTGCTGGAGCCTGTGGCAGGTGTATGATGTAAATTAACATAGCTTGAAAAAGCAAAGTGGTAACATCTGATGAGAACTATGTTGTGATACTTCTATCGTCAGCACACGATCTCTTCAGCGTGTTGCATGACTGGTGTTCACAAAGTTAGGCTATTTGCTTGATTAAACCAAATAGCCTAACTGCACCCTGCAGGTGCAGTAATTTACTTATAGAGGTAATAAGAGATGAGAATGGCAAGCTCATTCAGGCACCTGCAGAGAACCTTGTAGGGGTTTGTATTCACAGCCATTGTCTACAAGCCTCAAAAGGAAACCCACAATCCATACATGGACAGTTCTTTTGAAAATGTCTAAAATGTTTACATAAGGGTCCGACATAATAACAAGAGCAATGCAAGTGTTCAGAGGAGGGTGACGTAGATAGCATCAGGGTAGTTCGTGCTACAGGCAAACAGCAGGAGGCAGGGCAGGACCTGGAGCACTTTAATATGACTGAAGTCAGTGTAGTGGCCTGTAGCAACTGAAACCTGTATTTTTCCTCCCCCTTTTGAAATGTCGAAGAAATAACTGCAATCTGACCTCTACCTCTTTGTCATATGCACGTTATGAGTTATTTTCTGGTGAATATTGTCTGACCCCATCGGCGTATCCAAATCATCTCCGTGCAAAAGCTGAGCTCTCCGTGTTCTATTTGTTGCACAGTTTTTGAATAATATTCCGAACTCTTCACAAAAGGGAATGCCAAAACAGTTGTTCACACCTCCGAATGTGTCTCAGTAAGCTGGGCGCAGGCAGGCCTGGAGCTGCTGTTCTGCCTTCTGACAGCTTTTGACAGCTGTCTGCCCAGGTTTGGTTCTCTTTAACATTCTAAGGTAGGCAGGCATCCACTGAATCATTATTTCAAGAATAAAATAAGCGAACAATTTGACGTACCCTGTACAGCTTTGCCCTCCCCGGGGATGAGAAAATACTGTGCTTCCAAATAGTTTAATAGACACAGTTTACCTCTAGTCCGTAACAGTTAATGGTTTTATTTAAATGCTGTGTCTACCTGTAGAGCTTCGGTGTGATGGAGACAGACATTTTAAATGTATTTGTAGCATTTACATCTGTGGAAAAACAGGGTAAAATCACACTTAGAAGTCCTACTTTGGTGAGATCTACAGTTACCTATAAAGGTGTGCTATACTGAACAGCACTTCCTGCTTATTATCAGAACTAAGCACCTCCCCATTTAGTGTTTACACACAGTCAGAGGACACGTGTGGGAACGGTTGACAATTGCTTGTGTCGTGGTTGCCTTGAGTCTTAAACAGATGCTGTGATAAATAGTCTGTCGATTGGGATTGCAGCGAGGGTCCCGCCGTAGGGGGAGGGAGGCCCCAAGACAGGAGGTAAGAGCCTGCTGTAGTTGCTAAGCATCAATGTTGAGGGAAGTCGTTTTGGGCCCTGCTCTTCCCGCTTCTCCTTTTCCCATAACAGAGTGCAGCACCACTGTCAGCCACAGAGGGCAGCCACACCACACATGCTGTGCTGCTATCCTCCACATCTCCCTGTAGTAAAAAAACCCAGGATGACCCAAATAATCCCCTTTAATACCCCTGTGCACTTGATTTCCCGATCTGCGATTGGACGGCCGCGGTATTGCTGCTGTTTATGACAGCTGATTGGTCTTGCCCAACTTGACAGCGAGTGAGGCTTTGTCGAGCCGCTGGGCAGCCTCTGTGGCATGATGACCCATGATGAGGAAAGGCGGTGCTCCTGTATTAGCTTGCAAAAGAAATACAGTAGCTGGGAGGTAGTGCCACAAAGCTGGGAGCACTGGAGCTGGGGATGTCAGAGAACCTTGCATGACCTTGCCAGCTTCAATCATGGCTACTCATCAGTGGCTGGTTAGGTGAGCGGGCAGTAGGATACAGCACGCCGCTGGCAGCGTTTATTGACAGAATTGTCTGTGACTGCAGAGAACAGGACAGAGACGGTCCTGATTAAAGAGGACCAAAAGACATCGTGGAGAAGGTGCACTGCTCGGCACCACTGCACACTGCACTGCCTCTGCACCCCAGCGTGCGTGTGTCTGTGTGACTAAGCGTGCGTGCATGTGTGTGTGAGAGAGAAAGTGAGAGAGAGCGAGAGAAGGAGAGAGAGGAAGGGGGCGTGTTGATGTGTGTGCTCTGCTGCACAGCCACGATAGTGTGAACTGAATGATGCTCGCTGGCTGTCCCTCTCTCTCTCTCTCTCTCTGCCTGCGCTGCCTGGCTGTGCCTCTTTCTGCCGAGCATTGATGAACCATTTTATGCTACATCGTCCTGGTCCTGCTGCCGGCTGCTTCTCTTTCCTTTCGACACAGTAGGAGACACCTGCCATTTCCTCGTCGGCCCTTTCTGCTAAGGTAGTGTACCAATCTACTGTTGGCTGTCAAGCTGTGTATGTTTTTCCGAGCCGCGGATTGTTGCACTGACTCTGCTGCAGGCTTCCTATGCTGATGCTGCTGCTGCTGCTGCTGCTGATGCTGCTGCTGGTGGATGATCATAATATCTCTTAGTGGCAAACATAATTGAAATGCAACCCACTGCCTCTTACACACTCATAACCGTCTACCCTCTTATGCATGTCTTGGAGATGGATCAGCATGTTTTGAGCTGCTCTGCCCAGGAGTGTAGGTTTGACAGCACGGTGAAGAGCCAGAGGACATTAAGCATCATTTGCATGCAGTGAGGATTCATGCTTATTTTTTTTCTGTGTTGTTGGTGACCTGATGGGGAAACATGTTTAAAGCGTACACTTACCTTAGCATAGCTGGAGCAGTGTGTTTATGGTCAGTGTGTGTGATATAACATGGTCTTTGGGCTTGACGTTGGTCCCAGCTGTCACTGCCATGCCTGTCAGGAGATGTTTTCTGTAGATTGTATATGCAGAGGAGGTGTGTTTAGCTTTAGGTTAAGGAAACTAGTAGGATTGCTGAACTTATGTCAGTGAAGTGGAGATAGGAATACTAATTGGAAAAAGCATTCAACTGAAATGGATGCATTTGCTTGAATGGGTTTTACCAAATATTTGCTCAGATTATCCATTGTTTTCGTTAAGATAACAGTGTATACTGTCTGTGTGGCTGCGTGTGTGTGTTTCATAGCTGAAAGATGATACGGTGTGTATGTTTGTCCATTATAAATGGGTACAGTGTAAATATGCAAGGGGTAAAACTATTTCTGCATATTGCATTGGCTGTAGCAGATTGCAGCATTGGCAGCGGACATACAGGGATGTATTATGATTTTTACTGCGAGAAAATATTTTATGTGTATCTGTGCATGAATGCACGAGTGCCTCCCAAGGTCACTCATTTGCAGTGTTTCCAGAATTAGAACTGTCAGTCTCGATTCACACCTTGGGTATGAGAGAGTACTCTGACGCCAAACTCCCATCCGTGCCGTAGCTCCTCCTGTCCACCTCGACAAGCAGACATGGCCATTCATCATTTCGCTGGCGATCCCTTTGCTGGCAGCAGAGGGACTTTTATCCTCACTATGCACCGGAGGCAAGTTTTCATATTTCAAACCAAAAATTTGCGTGCTGTCCACGGAGCAGATTCCTAGAGGAGTGGCAGTAGGGTGCTGCTGGTGGTGGGAGGAAGTGTACTTTTTTTTTTTTTCCTTTAAACCTAGCCCCAGGGTCAGATAATATTTGCATACGCAGCAAATGGGTGTGGTGAAACATGCTAGGGGTTCAAACATTTTTATTTATTTTGACTCGGAGAGAATACTGAATGTGAATTAGAAAAATTAATTTGGTGCTTGCCTTAATGGCACATGAATAAAACCGAAGAGCAGTTTAATGAGTTTAGTAGTGATGTAATGACTGTTTTTTAAATGAAAACAATTCAAGTACTAAATATAATTTTAATGAATTACTAAACATTAATTAAGTAAAATTATATTTTAATTATACCGGGGACAATATGTACTTGCTTTGCTGCTTTACTAATGTGTCAAGATTCTCATAAGCTAATCTGTATTCAATCTGCTACATACATATAAAGACTCTTTTGCTGAGAGCACAGAGAATGAATGAAAACAGTAAAGTTCTGAGTTGTGGGTTTTGCATACAAATGCACTTTTGATCCATTAAAGTACACAGATTAAGCTCGGTGGGATTTTCTCTTTCCTTTAGGGTGTTTTATAACATTTTATTGCAACTGCAAAGTTAAAAAGCTCATGGCAAAGAGATGTATTCTCTTCTTAAGAAAATATTGTTGCCTGATTGAATTATACTTTTTTTCCCTCTATCTTACCAGGTAACACATTTGTACACTTTGTAAGGCTAACAATCAAACTAGCATTAATTATATAATCAAAAACTAAAAAAACAACAACAATAAAATTCAACTGTAGCAAGTCAAATGTAAAATTAATAACTGCTTAGGGGGGGAAAAACAACATTATCAGCTGTCTGTTTGTGAAGAATTAAAAAATGCAAAACTTTATCTTCACCAGAAAAGTTGTTGTTCCCTGTGGTGCCAGAGGGTAAGACTGCACTTTCCACCCACAGTGCTGCATACTGTGCCAAAGTAAGGACAGCTGTTTGACATAGACTCATAGTCAGTATAAAAAGCGGACATAGCTATTGTAATGTCAACCACTTGAAATGAAAGTTTTCAGCATCTGCATCTTGGTTTCAAAAAACTGGAGGACTGACTGTCAGCTGTTAGCTCATTGGCTAATGACGGGTTTGACACCTGGTAGCCAGTGAGCACAGATAAACTTTTTGAAACGTGTGAAAGACATACATTTTTTTTCATTGAATATCACTCAAAATGAGTGACTGAGCCCATGAACTCATTAAGCAGATGTTTACAGACATCAAGTCTGGAACACGTTTTCCATATAAACTGGACCAGAACGCTTTTGCAACCACAATTATCGCCATCTGATGGTCTTCAA
Organism: Aulonocara sp. 'chitande type north' Nkhata Bay; assembly: GCF_057382095.1. NCBI lineage: Eukaryota > Metazoa > Chordata > Actinopteri > Cichliformes > Cichlidae > Aulonocara > Aulonocara sp. 'chitande type north' Nkhata Bay. The sequence goes on from NC_141355.1 coordinate 13,629,270, forward strand.
ATAGAATTTCTGCAAAGGTTTAATTTTTCTGGATGGTTTATCCATGTTTAAAACCATCTACGTTCAACTCTCACTACTTTGGACAAAGCACGTCTTCACTGCTGGTTGTGTGGAAAGATAGCATTGAATGATTTAGTTTACTGTAATTATGGAACACAAGTGGTGGGATATTGTCTGAGTGATGGAATAAAACAATGTTAAGTCATGACATGTCTGGTTTTAAATTTCCTTCTGTTTTGCTAACTCTCTGGCTGTTCATGTCAACAAATGTAGGCTAATAAGATAAAAAAGCTAGCTTGTGGTTTGTAGCTAGTGTTTAAAAGCATCGTAAAACATTACTAATCAATGCTTTGGAATGATAGGGTGAGGTGTGTGTGTGGCTCAAATGGTTTGGTCTGTGTTTATTCTTTCTTTAACAAAAGGTATGCTATTACCTAACTTCTAGTTCAGTGAGTGTTTCACACAATGTGTGAGCAGACTTGCTGCACCATTGTACAAAATAATTTTGAAACCATGTGAACTGTGAATTTTGTGTATCATTATACAATCGGTGTATAGTTTTGTGGATAAGCCCAATAGCATTACTAAAATGGTAAATGGCCTGTATTTGTATAGCGCTTTACTAATACTAACTAATATGAAGAATTGCCTCCAGTGGTGGTATTGGAGAAAAACAGATAGAAATGGTCTAAGGTGCTTAACGTGCTTAGCACTTGGGATGTAGGATTGTGAGAGGAGCATGGTTCAGCATGGTCCTGAGTGACTAAAGCTATAGGCTATAGTAACAGCTGGAACACGGCTGCCGTTGGCGTCTGGATGTGGCCTGGATAAGGCACGTGACCCCGCCACAGTGTGAGGCATTAGTAATATGAACAGCAGGGTCCACCGCCGCTGTTACATAACACTATCTTCACTGGGAAATCTCTGTAAAGATGGCTCTGGGAGACTCTGTGACAGCAGAGTGAAAGTAAGTGCATCATCATTGTCTACAACTACATCGCTTGCTCTGATTGTCCCGTGCATGACAAAGCAAACATGTGTCCTCGGGGTATTTCATTTCAAATCTATGCTGCTTTTTTTTTTCTTTTTTCTTTTTAGCTTTATAAGCCTCAGGACAGATCCACCGTGTGCACATGTTCAGTGTATTTGTGTTCACGAGCTTGTCTCCAAATGTATGTATCGTCTTACGTATGCCTTTACACGTGAGGTTTTACATATATCTATGTTTATGCTTACATAGTGAACATGATTGTGTCACGCCATGGCTCCTGCAGCTCAAATGTAATGTAAGTAGATTGTGCCAGCTGTCATCACGGAGGCAGTTTGCTGTGGTGGGGACTCGCTGCTGACAACACTGGAGGTCAAAAGGGAGCCACATGCAATTATCTGAGGAATCTGCCTGCATTCATAATTGATTGTTCCTGCATCTGATCAGGGCAGTCCACTCACTCAGTTGGACAACACTGCTGTAGTGTAAACACCATGAGAGTAGATTCCACAGAAGTTAGCTCTAATGATTGGCTGTTAGAGCGATGCTATTTTTTTGCCTCTAATTTACATGTTTGACAGAGTACTGACAAACCTGTAGGGCCTAAACAAAGCTTAGGCTGATGACATAGCTTATGAATCTATGTAGAACTTTCTTAACCATATATAGAAATTACATCAATTATATAAATCGCTGACCTATAACAAAGCCACTCTAGGGGTAAAATCTAGTTTGCTTAACTGATGCAACTTAAAAAGCAATTCAAGTATTTTGCAAATACAGAACAAAGTATTGAATTAGAAAAAAGCTCTATTTAAAAAAACACCAATATAAAATGCCACTTTTGCAATGTACATGAAATGTAGATACTTCATTACAGGTTATATAAAATACTCCACTGCGTACCAGAATGTTTGCTTTATTTTGGTATGTAGTTTCTATCAGTTGGACATCTGGCTTCCAGAAAGACCAGCTGGGGGTAGCACACCAAGCAGGATTGCTTAGGTTTCAGTAACAGAGGCTTAGAGGTTTCGTCGTGAAACACAGCCAACTTCCAGCCATCACGGAAAAATATCTATTCCCCTGCTGGTTGGTTGTAGTTGTCTACGCAAGCTTATAGTTGCCAATAAAAGAGCCTTACTTGTACTCTGCAAACATTTGCTAACTAACCACTGAGTGCTAGTGAAACCTGGGAAAAGCGTAACACAAACCAGAAACTGAGAGGAAAAGTTGTGCCTTCCCACTGCAATCAACATGTTTCAGACTTTGAAACTTTGCAACTTTGAAGGCGAACGTTTCCAGTTCGTGTCACACAGTTCAGCTACCACTTAGTGAATATTTGGCCAGTGTCTGTAGACAAGTTGGCGCCTTCCATACAAATTATAGGGAATCTGTGACCAAAGCAATCACAAGGAGGTTTTTGGTGCATTACTGTATACTGCTTTCAACCAGTTTTATCATTTTCGCCAAGTGACAGTAAGCAACCTCTCGCAGCCACTCTCTAACCAGTCGAGGTTAGAGAGTTTTCCCAAGTGTGGGCGATTAACTGATCTCTAGATCCAAGTTCCTGGGATGTAACCAGTATCCAGATCTTTTCTCATATCGTGCACATATAGCATTGTATATTCAATTTCAACCAATGATAATGACAAACATGTCTTCAGATTTCTTTAACGTTTAAGTGCTTGCTCATAGGGCGTCATCCGATTGTTGGGGTTTTCTCTGTATTTATAATGTAAAGTCTTTACATGACAATATACAGCACTTTGAGGCAACTGTCATGTTGCACTCTATTAACAAAATTCTATTTTGTGAACTCAGATCTTCAGTTGTATTCACAGATGTTCTATAGGGTTTGCTGAACCATTGCCTTAATCTTGTGTTGCTCCATTCTTGGACAAATCTGCCCAAGAGTTAAATACAGGGAAATATCCTTCTGTCTCCTTGTCCCTTCATCTGAGACTCAGTCCCATACACAGTGCTGCCACCACTATGTTTCAGAGTCTTTTACAAACACCAAACAGATTGCTATGTGGCTTTTACTTTGAGTGGTTCCAATCTATGCACTCAAAGACACAGCCCTGATTGACATAGTGCTTCTTGGATAGTCTTTGCTTTGGCTCACATCTCTACAGAGGACTTTAGAAGCAGCTTTGGAGTGACAGGTGGGTTCCTAGTCTCACCCCTGATCAATGATCTTATTGCTCAGTTTGGCCTTATGGCAAATTCTAGTGAGTATCCTACAGTTTGAGACTTCTGCATGAAAGTTACAAAGTGCAGTGTGGTCTTAAAGCACTTGTTAATACCATCATAACAATACTATTAGAAGTTTTAAAGATGATTGAAATCATTAATTATGGGTGGGCTTTGGTGCTGGTGACGTGGGAAATTGCTCACGTATTGCAGAAAGACTCCATACAGAAAGAGTTTAAAGAGATGTTTGTGTCCCTCTCTGACCTTTCAGCATGTCTGTGCTGGTGGTCAGCTCGGTGAGAGTAAGGGCTATTTGGAGCTGTTCTAAAACGTAGATGATCGTGCCTGAGGTTGGGGGTTGGGAATGATTATTCGGATCTTGCCAAAATCCACAGGCAGTGATGATTATTTGTTGGGATTTGCTTTGTAATAAAAAAGCTTATCTCCACAGGTTCATCTCAGTCTTTATCTCTGTCTCTACCTTTGTGCTTACTGCGTCTGCTTCGCCCACACTGCACTCAGATGTTACAGGTTAATTTATCCAAACTTACACAATCAGATTTTTTTCCGCTGGGAGCTATTCACGGTCTGCTTTATGTGATGTATTTGCTTTATAGTTAAAACAGCAGGCGACAAAAAGCAGGATTTTGTAATGTCTGAAGTGGCTTTTGAAGAGATCGAGTCCAGTGTTTGTGTCCTTTATGTGGACACATTCTACTCTGTGTATTGTCCACCATGCTGGAGGTTAATTGCGCGCTCTTTGATAACATATTATTGGCAGGCAGCACCATGGATACGCCGTGCCAGTCACTTCAAGGTACACTAGCTGTTTCTCGACCACTTTTAAAGTTGAGAGTGATTAATGGGATGCTAATGTGCTCCAGAGTTAATGCTCTTGTTTATATGAGGATGTAATTGATTCTGATGTCCTGATCAAGTGAAATTTCACAGCGGATTACTTGAGGGGGGGAAAAAAAGGCTTGTCTCTGGAGTATGTTTTGCCACACAGTCATTTCCTTTTTGTCATTCCAGTTTGCTAACGTTATGAGAAGTTACTCTGCATTGTTTTATGTTATAGGTCTCTACGGGTTAGTAAGCTTGCTGTCCAATCCACTGCTTCTATGCTGGCCCATCAGTGAACGGGGGCATGGGATAATTGCATAAAGAAGCTGTAATAAGGTGGATTGAATTAGCTTTGCCCTGACTAAAATGAATTAAAGAGGTCATCATGACATGCAGACTCTTTAACAGACTCATTACACCTGCTCAACCAAATATATCATAATATGCTGTGTTAACTTAGAGACATTGGGAATCTAGGATTACAACCCAAATGCCTGTACGCTGGAATAATTGTCAGGATTCAATTAGTTTAATTGGCAATGTTTGAAGGCAACATTCATAAGAGAAAGATGAAAACAAAGTTCAGTGGCAATCGTGAGGGTAAAGGAATGTTGATTTTTCTTTCTGCTTTGCCAGACTTGATATTTACACACTGATGATAATGTTTCGTTTTTTAATGTTACTAAATGTAGTCAGGCGTCTATTTATGGCTACACAAATTATATGATCAGGTCGTCAGAACATTATCTGTCAGCTTTTTTAGGAAATCACTTAAACAAGTAGTCCCAGTTTCTTATTGTGTGAGGATTTTATGCCATCTATCAATTTTCCAAAACACTTATCCAACTCATACATCTGGCATACAGCAAAAGGCAGTTTACCAGTCTGGCTCAGTGCAAACACAGAGAGACACAGTCTTTTACGTTTACACCAAAGGCCAATTTAGAATCACCAATTAAACTAACAAGCATTGCATTGTGGGAGAAAGTCAGACTACCTAGCAGGCACAGGGAGATCATGGAAACTCCACAGAGAAAAGGCCTGGCCCAGGAATCTTCTAACCTGCTAACCAGATCTCTGTCATGTTGAGTCAAATGTTTCTCAACTTTCACAAAGTCAGTATTGAGTGGAGGAGATGCCGTGAGGCCACCGATGGCTGAAATCACAATACTTTATGTGTGTGGTGAGGATAATTACATTTTGAGCAATTCAGTAGCTGCATGATCTTATAATTATATTCCTATTTTCAAAATAAGAATAAAGACTATAAGATAAACATCCCCCTGTCTTTATCTCAGAAGCATTCCTGCATCTGTGTGTTCATATAGTAAGGGAAAGATATCCCCTACATGTCCTACTTTGGTGGTACATTGCTAAAAAATATAGTATGTGAGTAGGCTACAATCCAAATGGGTGAACATTATGGTGTCCAATTGTGATCCATTTCATGATTCTACAAGTTAATGTGAAAGTTTGATCAAGAAGGCAGGAAAATGCATTATTCAGTTTCCTGAGCTAGAAACTGCAGTTTGTGCTAAACTCTAAAAGATGTAAAGGGCAACTGATACTCTTTCCACCTTTAAACACCTGATTCTCCATTTGACTCCAAGTTTAGTCGAACAGATCACACCAATATTAAGACAAAGCAAACAGTCTATTCTTTGCGGTTCCATTTTCTTTTTCAAGGTTTTCTAATTAATAAAATGAGTCTACTTTACCAATAGAAAACTCCTCATGCCAGGATTCCAGAATGTCAGAGAACTGTAAGGTTTCCTAACCATTTAGTTTTGGTGCCTAAACCTAACCACATAAGAAAAAGTAAAAAGCAGTTGTTAAGGAAACATTTCATCACATAAAACCAAAACATAAGACTGGAACTATGGTTGCGGGCTAACTAGCTCTATCACCAGCTCTTCACCCTCCAGTTGAGGACTTTGCTCTGCAAAAGTGAACTGTAATCTCGTGTGTCTGATGATGTTATGGTTGGTGCCTACTGCACCAAAGCACACCCTGAGCACATCCCTGAATTGCCAGTGACATCTGACAAGTTGATGTGAAACCATTTTGTGCGACTATTTTTGTGTGGCGGTTGGCTTCTATATATACCGTATTTTTCGGACCATAAGGTGCACCGGATTATAAGGTGCATTAACCGAAACAAAACTGTCAGATAAGTTAACTTAACTAACTCTTCTTGCTTCCTCCACTTCTGTACCATTAAGACATTAATGTTGAATTCTCTGGCAGCTGCTCTATTCCCATGTTGTTGCAGTATATTAATGACTAACCTCGTATTGTGGATGGATTATCTCAGTTGTTCTCCTGACTGAAGTTTGGTACGTTTACAGCATCCTGCCATGCGATTGCATTTGCCCCTAACCATCGGGAACCCTCACGTTAACTTTTATTGAGTGGAAAAAAGTTAGCATTCATCCTCCAGCTTTACAGTAGCTGTATCCCAAAACGAAGGCCGCATCCTTCAGAGGACTGTGGTCTGTGTGGGCCAGGTCCTTCGAACACTGAGAAGGCCGGAAGTGCGAGGCTATGAAATGGGACAGTCTAGCCTTCAGATTTGCGTCACCGCTGTTTCAGTGGAGTTTAATAAACTCAGCCGTCTGCTCCTTGCTGTCTAAAATATATCAGGACACTGGCGTAAATTCTCGACCGTCTCACACACTGTTTGATGTTTTATTCAGCTCTGTGAAAATCCCGGAGGAACCCACCCAATGGATTCATAAAGTTTTTTTTTATTTTAATATTATTTATTATTTATTTGTTTATTTTTTTAAATTTAATCTAATCTAATAACTTTGATCTCAGCCAAACCGATTTACTCCAAAACAAATAACACACCGAAAAAAGCCAGTTATCTGAGTGACTTATACATCATGTTTAACCTGATTAGCGAAAGACAGCAGGGGTCTGAAAATGATGAAGCCAGGAGTTCGCTGCTCCCGCCGGCTCGAGTGACCATTGACCCCCCCGGCTAGCTATTGAGCGGGTGAGTAACAGACGTCTCCGAAAACATTGGAGCACTTTTCCAAATATGCGATGTCTTGATAAACCAAACAGATATTTAAAGTTTACACGGCTACTTTGTTAAAAGTTACGTTTGTGACCCAGAAAGATTAATAAAAGTAATATTAAAACTTAGTAGCGGCCGCCATTGTTGGAAACTGGAATTGGCAGGGCTGCGCTATGAATTCTGGGATATGATGGGCCTAAAAGGCCACACCCGACCCATCCTTCAAATTCGGGGAAAATGAAGGACGGATTTGTCAGCCGCATTTGAAGGACTCGATGAATTGGGACAGCCTTTGTCGCCTGGCTGTGACATAATCGGCCTTCAAATGCGGCCTCCGAAGGATGTAGCCTACGTTTTGGGACCCAGCTAGTGTTTATGTTATGCTAACATAGCTGTGTCGCTAGCAATCACGTAGCACATCATTATATACCAGCTAGTCCAATTTCAGTAACCCTACAAACATCACTGCTGTTTAGTTTTCTGTCTTCATTTATGTTGGAAGTGATAGCAGAGCTGTACATTTTAATTTTCTAAGAAATCTGTCACACAGAACATGATATGTTTAGGTGGAAACTTCCTGCTAACTTCTAATGCTGTTAAATTTAATAAATTCTGTTTTCATGGATGCCTGGAAATTAAACTTTACACCTGGTAAAGCAGGTAAAGATGAAAGAATTTAGACAGTTCTTACCTCTCAGTGATGCCGCAGTGTTCGTTTGACTTTGGGACCTGAAGCGGAGTTTGGACCTGGATTGCTCCGTGCGGCTTCTGACTACGGCAGCCGTAATGCTCCAACAAGCCATCAAGCAGTGCAGCCTACCAAAGTTTTAATAAAGCGTTTTTTGACAGATTTTTGAGCACCATGTACCACATAAAATCAGTTCGAGGTCAGTAAGCACAACCAGAATTCATACATAAGGTGCACTGGATTATAAAGCGCACTTAATTTTTAAATTTTTGAGAAACTTAAAGGATTTTAAGTGCGCCTTATACTCCAAAAAATATGTATATTTTCTCTCTATGACTACTGTAGTATATGGATGGCCTCTTTAAGGAACAAGCATTTGCGTGGACTTAACAAAGTGCCGGATGTAAACACAAATTGTAATTTTTTCACAAATGTCTATGAAGTGAAGACACACAAATGTGTGTGAATTAGATTAGAGAGAGGAGCTTCCGAGTGACTGAGCACTTATGGGCGGTGAGACGGATGGAGGGAGGGAGTGCATGGCTTTAAGAGTTGTACCCTGTGGCATGGGTGCGGGGCAGGACAGAGACAGAGACAGCCTGTGTCCAGATGTCTGTTTGTGTTATGGAGTTTCTAGCACTGCCTCCTTCCATGAGAGACAAACACTAATTGCCAGCCCGGGGCGGGTTGGAGATGTGCAGCTGGGGACATGTGGCTAAAAATAGCACTGCTTGTTCCCATGAGTGGCGGGCACACAGCACCATAGCATTAGTATTCAGCACTAAAACATGGCATGGACAAAAAAGGTCATCTTCTGGGCATGGCCACAAATGTCAGGGTTGGGTATACAGCAACACCAACACAGGGTGGTGAGCAGCAAAAAGCACCTTAGGCTTTACCCCCATATGGATCAACCTACTGAACCATTGTCCTCTGTTTGAACACTCGCAGGAAAATGTCACTTGGAAAGAGCCGAGCGAGTGTCATGACATTCCGTGTTTTTGTTTGTAGCCCAGCAGCATCCATGCTGGATCCAGTCTTTCCCTCCGTGGAGCAACAGCCTTCCGTGCTTGAGTTGAGTTACAGCTCTTCCTTTATGACACAACAGTAGCATCTGGTTCCACCTGACTGGAGCCATGAATAATTTAACAGGGGGCATTATTATTCCAGCCAGCTCCACTAGCCTGGCAATAACAAGAAGTTTAGGTAGTGCTATCAGTGTTGCTGGCTAAGTGGAGAACATGGAGAGAGGATGTTATTTTAGCCTGTTGCACTCAAAAAAAAAAAAAAAAAAAAAAAAAAAAAAAAAAAAAAAAAAAATATATATATATATATATATATATATATATATATATATATATATATATATATATATATATATATATATATATATATAAAAAAAACAAACAAACACCCAGCACGCCCCTGCGGGCGGTTTATCCTTCAAGCTCGGGTCCTCTACCAGAGGCCTGGGAGCTTGAGGGTCCTGCGCAGTATCTTAGCTGTTCCCAGGACTGCGCTCTTCTGGACAGAGATCTCCGATGTTATTCCCGGGATCTGCTGGAGCCACTCGCCTAGCTTGGGAGTCACCGCACCTAGTGCTCCGATTACCACGGGGACCACCATTACCTTCACCCTCCACATCCTCTCGAGCTCTTCTCTGAGCCCTTGGTATTTCTCCAGCTTCTCGTGTTCCTTCTTCCTGATATTGCTGTCATTCGGAACCGCTACATCGATCACTACGGCCGTCTTCTTCTGTTTGTCTACCACCACTATGTCCGGTTGGTTAGCCACCACCATTTTGTCCGTCTGTATCTGGAAGTCCCACAGGATCTTAGCTCGGTCATTCTCCACCACCCTTGGGGGCATCTCCCATTTTGACCTCGGGACTTCCAGGTTATACTCGGCACAGATGTTCCTGTACACTATGCCGGCCACTTGGTTATGGCGTTCCATGTATGCCTTGCCTGCTAGCATCTTGCACCCTGCTGCTATGTGCTGGATTGTCTCTGGGGCATCTTTACACAGCCTGCACCTGGGGTCTTGCCTGGTGTGATAGACCCCAGCCTCTATGGATCTTGTACTCAGAGCTTGTTCTTGTGCTGCCATGATTAGTGCCTCTGTGCTGTCTTTCAGTCCAGCTTTGTCCAGCCACTGGTAGGATTTCTGGATATCAGCCACCTCCTCTATCTGCCGGTGGTACATACCGTGCAGGGGCCTGTCCTTCCATGATGGTTCCTCGTCTCCCCCCTCTTTCTTGGGTTTCTGCTGCCTGAGGTATTCACTGAGCACTCGGTCAGTTGGGGCCATATATATATATATATATATATATATATATATATATATATATATATATATATATATATATATATATATATATATATATATATATATATATATATATATATCTGTTGAATGAATGTAATTTCATCATGCCACCACATGTCCATAGTTGAATGAACTAATACATGATTAGAAAATATTACAAATATCAGTCTTGTTGTTGACATTATTTTCTGTAATTGTCTGCTGTTAACAGGATCCAACATTATCGTTATCACTAGTTGTTCCTCCTTTAACACTTCTTTCAAGCCATTTCCTTATTTTTTTTGTGCTAAATGTTCTTCAGCTGCTGTGTAGATTGTCATGAACCGCAGAATTAATTAAGAGTCATTTTGTGTTGAGGATGCTTAGTACTGCCGTAGGTTTGTGCAGACGATACATGTTGGTAAAGCAAAACACCTGGTTGTTTCCATTGTTCTGTGGAGGGGTGAATTTAAGTGCTAGAAGGGGTGAATTGGATTTAAACATGAAATGTCACAGTTTGTGAGCACACAAAAACTGTGGAAAAATGTTACGTTTGTCAAAGTTGGATTTCACTAACTGCATTTGGAAAGCTCTGTTGAAACAACCAGGTGAAATCAATCTTTGACTCAGTGTCTCATTAAACCCGTACTGTATTGTACCAGATGCTAATTTTATTTTTCTTTGCTATACTTAGCCAATGATATCCCAGATGATTCTCCTTGATGAAACATAATATGATCAAGATTTGTAAAATGGATTTCATTTTTATTCAGCATGACCTGAAATGAGTGACTGAGACCATAAATGCAATAGCAAAGTGTTTACAGAGGTCCAGTAGACTTCTACAGGACCAGAAGTATTTTACAACACACGTAAGAGACTTCATTTTACAGACCTAGAAGCTGCAGCCATCTTTTATCAATATAGCTCATTTCCAGCTTCTGAAATGAGCTATATTGTGATGATGGAAAGACGCTGTCTCTCAAATGAATTAAACCTGCTAACAGTTGTCTTTGGGCACTGAGGACTGGCTAGCTTCTGCTAAATGAAGCTAGACTGTAACACTCCCTACCAAGTCTCAGTTATAGCACAGAGGCTAACAGTAGCCTGGCTAACAATAGAGGACAAACAGATTTCCACACAAAGTCAATCTGTGTGTGTGTGATCACTTTGAGACAGCAAAATGTACCTGGAGTATACTAGAAAACAAAACAACGCAGTATAGGATTGAGCTAGATTTGTTAACTATAAACTTATAAAAAGTAGTTCTGTAACTGGTAGCTCTGAAGCTGTGTTAGCTTAACAACCTTCCAACATTTGTTCCTGCTTGCATTGATTTGAACTTTTTCCGTGGTATGCAGCACGGGCAATAGTTAGCAATGAAAGAGTCACTGTTCTTCTCATTGGGTGCAGACATAGATCTAGTTTACACCAGCAAGAAGGAGTCATTTAATAACTATAAACATAATATATTTAAAGTAATCAAGCATTTTTATATCTAAATAATCAAACAAGTGCCTTAGTTGACTTTTTTGAGTGTGACATCTTATACTTATGTGGGTTTGTTAGTGCTTAAGAGATATTTTTCAATGATACACGACATTAGCATGTTGCTTGTTTGTTTGCAGATTTGAGAAACTATGTAAAATGAGCTGTTTTGAAATACTTTGATATATATTGAATATAATTTAATTAGTCTCTAACAACTGCATTTATAGTTAAATGCAGTTGTCGGAGTTTGCTAAAAGCAGCAGGTGGGCAGGTAGTTGAGCATGCTTTGCTGTCAGACTGAATCCGTGAAGATCAATAAAGAGAAACACACATTCTGCTTGCACTGCGTTAGTGTATCTGTTAGAGCTGTTAGAGCTGCTTTCCCACTCAGAACTCCTGCTGGCTGTTAGCAGCCAGTCACCTACACTTACAGATCGAGTGGTAGCAGATTTCATCACCAGTGGGACTCAGCAAAAGTAGTGAAAGGTTATTTGGAATACAGCAAATCCCAACAAAAAAGCTGCACATAAACCTCCCATTGCTATTGTGACAAATAACTCCCCCACCTTCCCTGTCCCCCACTGCAGAGAAATGAAGCTTTTCCCCTCCACCTTTTGGACGAGCTTTGTCTTCTAGAGGACTACAGCCAAGCTCGGCGACTTAACCCAGAGACCCTGAGCCACCAAAGGCTACAGCAGAAGTTACTGGTGAGTTCTCTGTGTGTGAGGGAGATAAAGTCTCGTTAATGCTGAACTTTTCATGGGCCATTAAAGCCGGCTGAAGACCGCTGTCAAGGCGTTTGCTTTCGGCGCTTTTTGGCTTTCATGTCCTTCTCCCTGCTTTCGACTGTCAAGTTGTGAACCATGCTTTTTTTCCCAGTTGTTGGTTTAATTTTAAATGAGCTGTGAAAACACATCTGCTGTTCATTTAGAGCCTTCATTGAGCCTGATTGGGGTCAAAGTGGCAGTTTCTTTACTGACCATGTGAACAAACTTAGGCCTTCACCTCTTTCCTGTCTAATAATTACACCAAACCTACAGGAAGATGTTGGTAGCACCCCAAAATGTAGGATGCTTTGAAAGATATCAGGAAAAACAGAATGCAAATATTTGAAAATATTTGAACTGAAATTAGTATAATTTGCCATCATCAGTGGCAGAGATGCCAGCAGGATCAGCAAACTAATCTGGAAGGCTGGAACTGTCATTGGTAAGAATTTGGAGGCGTTTGAGTCAGTGAGGGTCAGAGGTCACTGAACAAACTGGTCTCCATCATGGACAGCCCATCACCCCCGCTCCACTACACACTTCTGAGGGAGCAGAGCTCCTTCTCCCTCAGACTGATTCACCTCGTTGCCATAAAGAAAATGTTAGCAACTCATTCCTGCCATTATCTATTAACTTGTAAAACAACTCTTCATTCTGTCACAGGTGAACACACCTGTCACAAGCATATTTGTGTATTACGCCTTCATACTGCTGGTTTTCTTAGATTTATAGTGTACATTTTATTTATTAATGCAATTTGCACTTCTCTCTTATATAATGTCAGTCTTACATTTTACTGTCTTTATCACTTTTGTAAATATATAAATTCCAGCACTACCTCATAGTATAAGGCCTTTTCCAGGCACTTGTGACACTTTTATTTTAATTGCTTGGTTTATATATTTATTGTAGATTACCTATCTGTTTCAGATGCTCAAGCTGAGAAATGTTGATTTATTGATTGGGTCAGGGATATTAAAACAATTTAAAGGTTGTGTCATGAAAAACACCTGGTGGAACATCTCACAACTAATGAGGTTAATTAGTACCAGCATTACATATAAAAAGAGCATCCCAGAGAGCCTGAATGTTTCAGATATAAAGATAAGTGGGGCTCGTCATTCAAAGACAAAAGCCAAGCTCTTATGGCTCTACAGTAAAAACAGACACAAGTCTATGGTAGAAATCTCAGGATGGGTTTAAGAACTCCTGAAAAAAACACTGTCAGTCAACAGAGTTTGTCACTGCATCAGAAAACTGAAGTGAAATCTCTACGATCCAGAGGTCCCACAGGTCCCGAAAATTTGAAACAGTCTTTGGAAGCCATGCGTGCCACATCTTCTGGGTTTAAGACAAGTAGGACCGTTCGGCTTGTCATCAGAGCTGTGTTCAAAAGCCAGCATCCAAGATGTTATTATATGGGCCATTGGTCAACATGGCCCACTCAATAATATTTCTGAAGGCCATATTAATGGTGAACAGTATATACATGTTTTGAAACAGCAAGCAACATAGATGCCATCTGGACGAGATCTTTTTCAGGGAAACCCTTACATATTACAAAAAGACAATCCCAAAACACTTTCTGGATCTATTCCATCCCTGTCACCCATTTCTTACACTATGAAAGGTATTTCTGAAAAAGGTCCTGAACTGGTGAGCACTTTAATGGCAGTTTGTCCCATCACCTCCCAAATGCTTATGAGTGTTAAAAGAAGAGATGATGCAGCACAGTTGAAAAACAACTTTTATTATATTAGACTATTTTTATGAAATTAAAAAAGGATTATTAAAAAAACATTTAGTTTTAGCATTTGATCTGTCGTGTTTGTACAGCTGTATTAAATATCGTCTTTAAATGATTTGCTAATCATTTGATCCTGTTTTTAGTGACATTTGAGAGAGCCTTGTGATTATTATTATTTTTTGTTTTTTTTTAGCTAATGCTGCCAAATTACTGATGAAATTATGCCGTGGTGAAGTATTTGTCTACGATTCCCAAGTCAGCATTTACTCAAACCTGCATGCAATGATCACCTAATGGGTCTTCATTCAAATCAGCCTTAAGGTCGAGGTCACATTTACAGGCAATAACTGGTGAATTGTGAGCTACTGTGACATTGAGGTTGTATGTTAGTGCTACTATGAGTTGGTGGAAATCGGTTAAGGTAATTTTTTGGACTTAAAGTAATGTTTTATATGCATACACACATACTTTTATTTAACAGTATAATCTAAGTGCAGTGAACCTGACTGTACTTTCTCGGGGCGTTAGGACACCTCATAATCGTGTTGCTGAAAATCCAGTGGACGGTAAACTGGAGGTTACCAGTGCAGAGCTGTCTTCCTCCGGCTTCCTCCAGGCTGCGATCTCACAGCGGAGGCTGCTTGTAATTCCCCCGGCTTCCCCTGACGTCTGTGGTTCAATATGAATGAGCTCCATCGATTAGATCTCAGTGTGGTGCCTGTGCAAAGGGAATGCGCGTGTGCGTGCGTATATGTACGTGTCTATGTGTGTGCATGGGACTGCTGGCTTTCTCTTCTGTGTCTCCTCAGCACTTACCAGACTGTTGTTTTCACAGAGGGTGATGTTATGGGTGACATCTTTTGGTTGAACCATAAACTGAAGCTTTGTTATTAACAGCTTTTCTGTTGCGCGTTGATGAACAATCTAACTGATGTCCTGATTTTCCTAGCGATAAGAATAACACTGGCACTAACGGTAACATAAGGAACTAGAGAAGGTGTTGTCTCTATTAAATTTCTCCTGCCATATTTTGTTGGTTTTGTGAGGAGACAATCTCCAAAAATACAGAAACACCTTCTCGCCTCACATACTGAGAGTGCGGCATTCTGGTGTTAAAGTCCATACTTCTAGTCGATAGGGGTGCAAGGTTAGCACTGCTGACTGTGATTTTATCCAAAATGAGCATAGTGTGAACTTTATTTTTTTAACCTATCTGCCTGCTTGTGACAGGACTGCTTGTTAATTAACAACATTTCTTAAGTGCTGATCTGCCATTTCAGTCACACGCAGCATTATTTGTAAAGCAACCAAACATGATTTCTTTTTAAAGAAAAGTGATTATAAATGAATTATTAATTTTTGCCTGGAGGTATTCCTGCAAATCAGTGTGATGGACAGTTATTAGTGCATCTTCCCGTGCCTGCGTTTAACTCGTAGCAGACAAAATGCTTAATGTGGAGTGCTGAGTTTATGGGATTACTTGGCAGGTGGCCTTCTTTTAGTACTAATTACAACCTTGACAACATCCTTGAGTGAGGTACGGTCACACAAAATCTTTTCCACGGTGGTTGCTGGGAAACAAATGCTTTTAAAGTTAACACACATCCTATCTTGTCATTAGATGGTGTTTTCCACTGCTCAGTCAACAGAGAAATGGACTGGGAGTGACAGGCGTATTGTAAAAGGGTGGGTGGTTTTGAAGCAGTGTTGCTGGTTTCCTCAAGCGGAAAAAGAGCTGATTATGAATCTTGAAAGATTGAAGTAGCGTCAGTAATTACTAATACTGCACGGCTCTACGTAAGACCGAGTGATGCAATGAAAAACTGACACGACGCGAGGCACTTCTGCAGTGAGCTTCATTAACCCGCTGCTCTGTTATCATCTCTGACGGAGATGTAATCAACAAGACTGCAAAGGTGTCTTCCTGGTTGAGCGGCTGTCTTCAGCCGTTACACGTTTCTATCTGTGGGTTATGCTTTTGCTTTTGGGCAAACCTCATTAAATTTGATCAAACTTTGTTCCGTGTTGTCTTTGTAGGCTTGCAGATTTGTCCTGAAGGAGAAATCTTTGGGTTGTGATTGTCATTCTGCAAAAGTTGGCATGAAAAAAAATATTTTCTTTGCCAGAGCAACTCATACTGTACGACTGCAAATGTTTTTTGAGATCAGAGTAAACGGCTCATGAAAGAAGCAATTCTCTGCTTTGTGACTTTCCTACTTGTGAGTTGTGAACCTACTTTGTAAAAATGCAAATCTTTAAAATATCATGCAGTTGTAGTCTGCTCTAATATCATTTGAATGTAACCATTGTGTTCATACTAACACAATGGTTAGAGTAGCCCCTGCAGCCAAAAATGTCACCTATCTAATAAGTGTGTGTAAAGCAAAGTGTAGAATACAAAGAGAGGAGTTATTGTGTGAGTGAAATGGGTTGCTAATGTTCATTAATGCACAGCAGTATTAAACTACATTGGCCATTATAAGCTACTCATAATTCCAGAACATACCTGCAAATTGCTCATGTATTGCTCAAACCTTCTGGATTGACCTTAGAGGAGGGAAGTCTTTCTTCTATAGAAGCGTGTGCTCACCTATGCTTTTCTCATTTGCAAAGCTTTAAGGTAATGAAATTGTTTTCAAAGGTGTCATAAAACAAAAAAAAAAAAAGATAAAGTGTTCATCAAGGATCGGTCCAAGCAAGCATTTTTAGCACCGAGCATGTGATAGATGTGGGTTACATGAACAGATTTGCTCTTTGAAATGGAGAAAATTTACTGGTTTGCTGCCCGATGAAGTAATTTGATGTGTAATCCTTTTGGCAGGGACAGGCAACACAATTCCTTCAGCACAACAACCAAAAAAACGAGCTATTTATGTCTCCATATCAGTTGTTTTTAATCTATGGTCTTGAATATATCACGTGCATATTTAATACCTATAGTGTTTCTGTCTTCAGTGCTGAGACACGGATCATGGACCCAAAAACTTTTTCTCTTATTTTTGGAAAGAAAACGTAACAAAAACCTTTTCAGTAGATTTTCATATTTTACTGGTGATTTTGTGCATGCAGTTTTTATGTCACCGTGTCCATACAGGCTGATGTTGATGCTCTCACCTGGTTCTTTCTGACTGCCCAAAAAACTGCCCAAAGATGTTGCCGAGATAGCTTTGAAGTGGAAGGTCTTAATTCTAGAAGGGCTTTACTTACAGTCGTATGTTTAACATTAGAACGGATCAAGTTGCCATGGCAACTGTGCCCCGCTGGTCTGCGTGGCCCCCCCTTAATCCCGCTTGCAGCTATATTGATAAGTGATCTGCCTCTGGGAGTGTCTCATTGTCACATCTGAGATGAAAAGGGGCAAGGCGTATTGGCATGTGAACATTTTCCTCTTGGTTAACTGCCTTTATTCATGACTGTCAGAAGGCCTACAGTCAGGCTTTCAGGTTTATTTCAGCTATGCTTGGTTTAATGGTCAAGTTACTCATCGGGGCCAAGGGATATTAGACTGCTGATCAGATAGATGGGATAAATTGCAGTGACTTTGCAGTGTAGATGTACTAGAGCATCACTTCTAAACAAACCTAACTAAAAATATTCTGTCGCGTCAACTTAACGTCTTATGCACTCCACCATCGATGTGAGATTCATCATTTATTCATGCACATTGATATTCAGAACATTTCACAGAAAGTGCTGAGAATCTGTCCCTCTCTTGCCACGATATGACAGCGCTAACCACTGAGCAACTGTTCTTCCCCAGATTGACACTTTAAAGACTTCATCGTGAGGAGACGATGCTACTCGGGCCCTGTTTTTTTTTGTTTGTTTTTTTACTGCATGACCCTGATTTTTCCCCTTATGATTAGTGTTTATTAGCTCACAACACCCACAAAAAATATCAAAGTGCTTGGGGACAGGATGTTATATGAGACAAACAGGTGTGGGTACACAGCAAATCCAGCATGTCCAAATTAACACTGTCGGATTTGATTTCAACACTATTAAAGTGTCTATATGGGTCCACACCAGAGAGTGTTAATTTAACTCTTTTTGGAGAGTTGGTACGTTAACTCTGATTTAGTGTTAAACACCAAATCTGTCTGGAGTTGATAATTTAACACTTGGTGTTAAGAGTTTATATATTAACTCTCAAAGAGTATTTTAGTTTAACTACGTAAGAGTTATCTTCTAATTCATTCTAAAAAGCGGGAATTTTACTGTTCTGAACTTCTAGAAATTTCTTTTGGAAATAAACATTTACTAAAAAGATGCAATGGTTTTTGAAAAACATTTATTCTGAACTGTGCACCACAATTTCAAAACATTTTCTGAAAGATGTAACAGTATACATGTTCTCACTTTCATTAGAATTGTGTTTATCAAAAGGTCTGACATAGGTGAGCTGGTAAATGCAAATAACAGCATTCTCATCACTTATTTCTTCAATACAATATGCATGTCCTTCATTCATCCCTTTGTGGAACTTCAACGCACTTCTGCTCTCCCCCATATTCCATCTTCACAAGCATATCCTGTGCGGAGATTGAATAAAAATTAGTTGACACTAATTAATGGCACAAATAATCCAGTAAACAATTGCAGCACAGTAAAAAAAAAAAAAGAAGGAATCCTCTTTGAGCCAGGTAATACTGAACTAAATGTAAAACCTCAACCTTTTTCATTTTTACCTAAACCGTGTGCACAAAACTCTGGAGGGATCTAAATGCTAACGTAGAACCCAGTCAGGACGCCTGCTACTGCTGTTTGCTCGTTTGTTTTTTTTATGGGCGATCGTTTTCAGGCTTCAAGTAGCACCATTATACCAACATTTCACATTCTAGACATTGTTTTAGGTGTATTTGACCAAAAGTTTGACTGAAAATTCACATGCAAGCTTTTTTTCCAAGGCTGTGGTATTTGCCGGCAAACAATACCTTTCAGCTAGCTAAAACAGAATATTATGCTATCACCGAGCAACATGGCTAATGCCTTTCACACAGCTTTGTCTCAACTCCAAAGAGCCACAGAAGTAAAAGCTAATAATAATAATAATTGAAACAATCTTTGAAAAAATGACTTACCAAGCATGGCAAACAACTCAAATATGTAGAGCAAAATGTTCTGAAACGGCTTCACTTCAGCTTCGATTGGAGCCGTGCTGGGGGCGGAGTCTGTGAATTTACTCTGTTGGTGTCATAGCCCCTGTAGGAGTTCAGAGTTAAGAGGTCAAGAGTTAATGTTTCCATTGTAACACCTCCAGATTTGACCTAGAAACACTCATTTTTAACACTCGATTTTAACTACTATCATTTTACACCTCAGAGTTACATTAAAAGAATGTGACTCTGCTTAGAGTAAAATTAACTCTACTTTTGCAAGGAGACCACTAACACCAAAAAATTTAACACTTTTCAATTTGCTGTGTATGTAGTTATGTGATTTTTTTTAAATTTTTTTAAATTTTTATTTTTAATCATTTGTGCATGTATTGATGTTGGAGGCCCTTGTGCTGGGGGCCAACCTCATGTTTACATCACTTGTAATGAAATTAGAGCTGCGTGGCGCCCACACTACAGGCGTCCACTGATCCTCTAATTCAATTACTCCCCTTATTAACGCTCAGATGCTGCTGGCTGACCCTGGACCGCACGCTGTTTTTGCTACACACCATTTACTCTGCAGCTCTTTTTGCTTCTCCAGTGGAATAACTGGTTAGGGTCATCCTGACACCAGTATATTTGTTTATGGTTGGAGCAGCAGAGTTTACATGTGGAGCACTGACCAATCCTGAATATTACATTGGTTCCAGTAAACATCTGGATACTGTGATTGTTTTTCAAAGATAATGTTAAAAGACAAAAAACTATCAAATGCTGAGATATTCAGATAAATACTGTTCTTGACTGGTGTTTTTCCCCCGTCATCATCCACAGATCATAACAACAGACTGTATGAAAAAGGAAAAAAATGAGCCAACACATGTACAATCTCCTCTTTCAAAATAGATTATCTGATGTCCTATGTGCTATTATGGATTAACAAATTAGCATTCGGCATGAGTCTCCTCCTGCATTACATACAAAACTAAACTGCAATTTTTAAAGGACCATTACACAGGTTTTATTTAGACCTATTTTACAACTTTTTTTAACGATAACTTTCATATATGCATGCATATGCATCCATCCTGATGCATTATGTTTCATTTTTTGATTAAGACACGTAGTATGTTTGCCGTTTATGCCTTAAATGAACCATTAAGTAATCAATTGTATAACCTAACAGAAACTAGACTAAAATGTTCAAATTCAAAGTACTGGTAAAACTGATGTTGAATGATTTTGTTGATATATATTAAAGTCATGCTAGGGAAAACAGGGGTTGGAGACCACGGCCAAAATTATCGTGGGCAGTGAACTTGTGATATTATTGTCTTTGAAATGGTTGTTTTGCAGACGGGGGCCGAGTCTGTGATGACCAGGAGTCTGTTGCTACACTCATAAAGGCTTTGGTGTGTCAAAACAGCAATAAAACGGCAATAAGTCTGAGTAATTCTGATATCACTTTGCAATTGATTTGGGTCAAGTTGATAATTTTAGCAGTCTATTTGTAACAATACAACAATTAACTGTGATAAGCCGTTGAACCTATGGGCAACCATTTACTTGCAATCGGTCGCCAAAAGAGAAAAAAAGACATTTGCTTCAGACTGTAATTGAAATTTGCTGTCATTCCAAAGAGGAATGACAGTCTCTGTTATATCCTGATTAAAACGCAAACCTTTGAATGTAAACTGTTAGACAGTGTTGCTGTTGGAACTGGGCCCATTGCCTCTGTGCTGTAACAGGTCTGCAAGGATCTGGCATGATGTATGGTGGAATTTAGCACACAGGGTGTCTGTTGCCAGCATGCATGGAGACAAGGGTACACATACACAGACATACATATGCTGCACTTCATGTAGTCAGTGGTTTGGTTTTTGCCCGACCAGATAATACTACACTTCTGACGCACAGACAACGTTAATCACAGCCTCATCAGCAGTAAGCAGAGAGAAGTGATGATTCGCAGCCTGCTGACAACAGCCACCTACTTCTACAGCCTGGCCTCTTATGATAGCCGTGGGCATTAGCATCACACTACTCTCTTTCTTTATTCAGTGAAGGTGTGGTACCATGAAGAAGAAAAACACACCATTTGCTGCGAAACATATGAGATAACACCATGTGACCACATTTAAAAACAACAGAGATGACAGAAACAATGCTTAATGTGAGAGATTAAATGCTGGTGGAAGTGTCTGAAGCTAAGCCGTTTAATGGGTTTATGACAGGTCAGAATCCCCTGTCTTCTGACCCGCTGAGTGCATGCATGTTACTCTACAATGAGGTTAAATCATCGCACGCCCGTGTTCAGGATTTTAAAGTTAAACCTCTGCCAAGTTTCTCAATCTCTCGCCACTGCATTGAGCTTATTAAATTTTCAATCTGCTACGGGCTCTCTTTCCTCACCTCGCAGGATGAATGTGCCCTTTTAATAATGTAACCGGTTTTAACAAGATCGTAAAATGTTCATCTAATTTTCATAAGCTCTGTTAGCAAAGTGACATATTCATATGATGGCAGGAATCTCTTTGGCAGTTCCTCAGTTTTAGCCATGAGAACGCTGTGAAAATCTATTTTATTTATTTATTTTTTTTACTGCAGCTCCTTGTTGGCTTGGATTGTTGTGCTGAAGTTTATGGCAGCCTTCAGGGGAAGCTGAGGTTGTTTCTGTGTTGCCCGCATGGCTCTGAAGTAGTGGCTAGTCATGATATAGGAGATTTAGATTGGCCTTTTGGTAAGTGATAGGGCTCCACTGAATACTCCTATTCTCTTGTTCCTCATCTATAATGTACACGAGTTACACAGAGCTAAAACATGAAAACGCAGCCTTTTCAGATGAAGCGCCTTCAACGTCATGGTTTACATAAATCTTTTTGGGGCTGATGAGCGCCGTCTCTTTTTCCAGTCTTTAAAACTGTGTGTGCTTCAGTGACATTAGTTGTACTAGTAAAAGGGTCAGGGTGGCGTGAATGCAAACACTGCTAGCTGCTTTCTCTGAGTGTGTGTGTGTGTGTTTGTCCTCTCAGGCATTGGTGGATAATGTGACCTTCATAGGGAGATTAAAATATGTAGCAGGCGTGCATTGATTTTTGGACTCACCGCTGGTATATATGGACTCAGCCACTGCATAAATATTGATACTCCTAAAGAAAGATCAGGCATTTTGTGTGTTTGTGCAGTCGAGTGCCAGCTGGGTTTAAAAAAATAATAATAAAATGATAGTACTTTAAATAAAAGAATACTTTGTAGAGCGTGTGTTTTGATAACCTAAATCTGCTCGTGACCCAGCAGCAGCTTAATAAGGTCATTCCTATTATATGGTGGCTAATTACAATGCCTGTTATCCCCAAGCTGCACTGTCAAGTGAAAGAACAGTTTAAAGGGACACTTCATAAACCCAAAATAGTGTTTACCCCTTCATTCATATTTATTTTGGTTGGGGTTTTTTTTCAGTTGATTAGTCTATCGATGTTTTTTTGTTTTTTTTTTTACTTTCCAACCACAGTTGGACGTGAATGGCACCGATGACGTGGTCGAGCTGTTGTTGGCCTGCTGAGGAGGAAATCTGACTCCTGACTTTGGTAACACCCTGGTTTATTCTCCAGCGCAGAGACTGCACATAAAGGATGCATGTAATCTCTGAAAAGTGAAACTCAGTCTGGTAATACTTTAAACCTGTGTTGTTGGTTTTTTAGCATATGTAACAGTCAGTGAGAAAAGGAGCCTGCCACTTTTTTGACTTGTAAATTCAATAAAACATTTTACCACCTATTTCAGTAATACAGAATCATCTTCATTTGTTTGAATATGGGCCTGTTTGGAGTAAACTACATGATGAAAGTGGAATAGCTACCCTGTGTTAGCAAGTTCATTCTCTGAGTGTCTGAGTTTGTCTGTCAAATTCATCCCAGTATTTAGTCTTAAAATACCAACATGGCAACGGCCAAGAGCCAAATCAATGCCTCAAAACAGGATTTCAGAAGTATAATTTTTTAACCTGCAAGCTTATATTAAATAAAATGAAGAATAAGAAATTATTTTAACCGATATTTGGGAAAATAATTTCTTACAGCAGTTAATAAGAGCAATACTACTACTACTGCTGCTGCTGCTATTACTTCCTTCCATCCACCCATCCATAATGCATACTGTATTCTCTCCAAAGTGTTTTCATCTGTCTATTCTAATTATGTTTATTCCCTGCCTGTATTACAAAAGTTTGCAGTGGAGAATGCTTTTTGCCAGATTCAAACCATTGTAGCTTTATGGTACTTGCTGTATCTGTACTGTGTCAATACTATTTAGCCAAAACTGTTCTCTTGTCTGCCTTCAAACGTATTCACACATAAGTTTATTGGAATTTTTGAGCATTCTTCCAGAGGTGCATTTGTGAGCTCAGATGCTGATGTTGGATGAGAAAGTCTGTCAGGCTGAGGTCAGGACTCTGTGCAGGCCAATCAAGTTATCCCACACCAAACCCTCTCGTCCACGTACCTTGCTTTGTGCACAGTGTTGGGAAGGTTACTTTTAAAATGTATTCCATTACAGAATACAGATTACATGCCCTAAAATGTATTCTGTAACGTATTCCATTACGTTACTCAATGAGAGTAACGTATTCTGAATACTTTGGATTACTTAACATATTATCATGCATTTTACAACTACGTGAATGTACTATTGCTGTGTGATTTATTACTGTTACTGAAGGTCCGCAGCTCCGAACCGTAGTAAAGGGACCTCTGAATAATATGGGTTCGTGTGGGGCTCCTAGACGAAAAATAGATTTACTTTGTTGTGTGGGTCAACTCTGCTTGTGAGAGACAGATAGAGGCGTTGAAAGGCTGCTCCAACGGAACTTATTGTTTCGGAAAACAGGAACAAAGCGTACAGAGTTTTAATAGCGTACTTACAACTGGGCTCGTCAGGCACTCTTCTTGGCTGCAGTGGTTATTATTATATTTACATGCTTCCAGTTCCCGCTTTCTCCCACCTCACACTCACAGACACATAACGAGTATGGCAGTCCATTCTCCCTGCAGCACGGACTACACTGCCCATGATGCTACATTCTGCATTCTGCTTATTAGCTTAGCACAACAACAATAACAAAAAGGCGCTCTCTCACCCAGGAAACACGCAGAGCGAGAGCGTCACCCTGTAACCATGGCAACCGCAACGCTGCCGCCTGGAACCTACTGTCAAACAAAACCGAAACAGTCCTGACCCGCCACAATATGAAACAGGACAGTACCGCCGTGTAATCCATTTATTTCAACAAAGTAACTGTATTGTAAATACCACCTTTTTAAACGGTAACTGTAACGGAATAGTTACTCATATTTTGTATTTTAAATACGTAACGGCGGTACATGTATTCCGTTACTCCCCAACACTGTTTGTGCACTGGTGTACGGTCAAGTTGCCATTGTTCCCAATCATTTTGTTACAATACCACTAACAGTTGACTGAGGAATATTTCACAACTTGAGTGAGTGTTGTCCCATCATGGTACAATGCTGAAATTCTCTGAGCTTCTGAGAGCGACCCATTCTTTCACAGCTGAGTTTCTTCAGTTTTTAGCACAACATACACTTGTTCTATATGGTATCATTTATTGATTTATTTAAGAAAACTTCCTTGGCTTCCATCCTTCCTTGTAGCTTCCTTTTGTGTGCTTGCACAAATCCATGCACCCTCCTTCTCTCTAATTGTGTGGGAAAAGATGTGTCAGCTAGAATAATCAAGGGATAACATTTTCTATCGAAAAGATCTAGGGTCAGCTTTACTGAGACTTCATAATGTCCTACAAAAACACTATTATGAACATTACAGAAGACAGTCAGTCAAGGAAAAGTGTGAAGGAGAAATTTTGAGGATCTAGTTATAGTAGTTTCAAAACCCAGTTGTTAAAAATATACAGTGGCTTGCAAAAGTATTCGGCCCCCTTGAACTTTTCCACATTTTGTCACATTACAGCCACAAACACGAATCAATTTTATTGGAATTCCACGTGAAAGACCAATACAAAGTGGTGTACACGTGAGAAGTGGAACATTTTTTACAAATAAATAACTGCAAAGTGGGGTGTGTGTAATTATTCAGCCCCCTGAGTCAATACTTTGTAGAACCACCTTTTGCTGCAATTACAGCTTTTGCTGCCAGTCTTTTAGGGTATGTCTCTACCAGCTTTGCACATCTAGAGACTGAATTCCTTGCCCATTCTTCTTTGCAAAGCAGCTCCAGCTCAGTCAGATTAGATGGACACCGTTTGTGTACAACAGTTTCAGATCTTGCCACAGATTCTCGATTGGATTTAGATCTGAACTTTGACTGGGCGATTCTAACACATGGATATGTTTTGTTTTAAACCATTCAATTGTTGCCCTGGCTTTATGTTTAGGGTCGTTGTCCTGCTGGAAGGTGAACCTCCACCCCAGTCTCAAGTCTTTTGCAGACTCCAAGAGGTTTTCTTCCAAGATTGCCCTGTATTTGGCTCCATCCATCTTCCCATCAACTCTGACCAGCTTCCCTGTCCCTGCTGAAGAGAAGCACCCCCAGAGAATGACGCTGCCACCACCATATTTGACAGTGGGGATGGTGTGTTCAGAGTGATGTGCAGTGTTAGTTTTCCACCACACATAGCGTTTTGCATTTTGGCCAAAAAGTTCCATTTTGGTCTCATCTGACCAGAGCACCTTCTTCCACATGTTTGCTGTGTCCCCCACATGGCTTTTGGCAAACTGCAAACGGGACTTCTTATGGTTTTCTGTTAACAATGGCTTTCTTCTTGCCACTCTTCCATAAAGGCCAACTTTGTGCAGTGCACGACTAATAGTTGTCCTATTGACAGATTCCCCCACCTGAGCTGTAGATCTCTGCAGCTCGTCCAGAGTCACCATGGGCCTCTTGGCTGCATTTCTGATCAGCGCTCTCCTTGTGCCTGTGAGTTTAGGTGGACGGCCTTGTCTTGGTAGGTTTACAGATGTGCCATACTCCTTCCATTTCTGAATGATCGCTTGAACAGTGCTCCCTGGGATGTTCAAGGCTTGGGAAATCTTTTTGTAGCCTAAGCCTGCTTTAAATTTCACAATAACTTTATCCCTGACCTGTCTGGTGTGTTCTTTGAACTTCATGGTGTTGTTGCTCCCAATATTCTCTTAGACAACCTCTGAGGCCGTCACAGAGCAGCTGTATTTGTACTGACATTAGATTACACACAGGTGCACTGTATTTAGTCATCAGGCAATGCCTATGGGCAACTGACTGCACTCAGACCAAAGAGGGCTGAATAATTACGCACACCCCACTTTTCAGTTATTTATTTGTAAAAATGTTTGGAATCATGTATGATTTTCGTTCCACTTCTCACGTGTACACCACTTTGTGTTGGTCTTTCATGTGGAATTCCAATAAAATTGATTCATGTTTGTGGCTGTAATGTAAAAAAATTGGGAAAGTTCAAGGGGGCCGAATACTTTTGCAAGTCACTGTATTAACAAATGTTAGCACGATACGAAAAACACAACAATTAACAGCCAGTTTTCAGTTAAGCAGTCTGTTTTTGAGAACAATTCAATGGACAGAGATTTTACGTGTGAGTCAAGGCCCAGAGAAGAGTCAAATATTACTCCAAGATTTCGAATATTTGGCTTAGCAGAAGAACAGAAAGGGGCAAGAACCTGACTGATTTTAGAATATAGATCAGGAGGAGCTATGATCATGGTCTCTGTCTTGTTCATGTTTAAAACAAGGTAATTGTTAGAAAGCCAGAGTTAAGCACTGGACTAGGGTGGACAGCCTATCCAGCTGATGAGGCTTAAAGGACATATACAGCTGAATGTCATCGGCATAGAAATGATAAGACGGGTCACTAAAAGACTGAATAATGCCAGCTAAAGGAAACATATAAAAAGAAAATAATAATGGACCCAAAACTGAACCCTGTGGAACCCCGCAGGTTAGGGCAGCAGTGTTAGAGGAGAACCTATCAGTCCTAACAGCGTCACTATGAAATTGTTGGATTGAATATCTTTTTTCCTTTCCTAAAGGATGATCCAGTGGATCTATTACTAAAGCAGCTTATACTGTAAAAGCACCTTTTGTCAGTATTTAGAGAGTTCGACTTCACCCAGTTGAGAAGTAACCGCAACTGGAAATCATAAGAGGAGGTTATCATTAGTGCTGTGCTATACTGCAAATTTTCGAGTTGATCTGATACTAAATAGTACTAATACTAATAGTAAATCACCAGTATTGGTATTGGTGATACATTTATTGATACTGATACTTGAATCGTCATCAATTTGCAAATTCTGAACACATTTTAATGATACACAATAATTAGTTAAAACAACAAAACCTAGTGCATGTGTGAGGTATATATTGTCATTTTCACTTCACAAGTATCGATCCTATTGTGCTAGTATTGACCTGATGCTGATACTGTCGATATTTGTAGTTGTCATTGAAGTTTACATTTTGGCAGATACTTGCTGCCTACCCTTAAAACTTCGTTAAAGTTTCTCACTATCTATTCACTACATATTTACAGTTGTAGAACATCAGTAATGGGTGCTTGTGTTCAGTCCAGTGCCTCTTAATTGGTGCTCGGGTAAAACTAAAGGCCAGTGATGGCTAACAGCATTTCTTGCGTAGATAGTGGAGCTGACTGATAAGCTGGTCCTTCGCAGTGTCAGAACAGTTGCGATGAGCCGTGTCTCGAGTGCTCGTCTGCCTCAGACGGGAATGCTTGTTATTGGTGCTTTTTTCTCTGACCTTGTTATCAACTGTTACATTCAGACTCCTGCCTCTTGCTGCATTTAAGATGCTGCCCTCTTTGAGGTTTTGTTCTTGGTAGCTATGTACTTTGAGATAAGTGTGCTCAGCAAGTGGTACTGACAGGCTGACTTGGTGTGACTCACACTACTGACATGACTTTTTGTTCACATGAAAAAGGTTTTTTTCTGGGTCATTTGCCTAGATTGCACCTCTCTTCCTTTCTATCTTGTTCTTTTACTCCTTTTCAGTTGATGTCTTGGGTATCGCACAGCTTGCCAGGGAAATAAGAGCCGGAAAGGAAACTCCTGCGAGTGTTGTTCTATGACAGAATTGGTGTGAATAAATGTTCACTATGTTTTCTATTTTATCAGCATCCCGCAATTTACAAGCTGCATGTGACCGTATTTCTCAAACTTAAAGCTGAACATTGTTTTTATTAGGGCTGAACGATTATGGAAAATAATCTAATTGCGATTTTTTTGCCCCAATATTGCGATTGCGATGCGATATGCGATTATTTTTTAAGGTCTTTGTCTTCTGTATTATTAAACAAAGACAAGCAATACATCATATAGTATGGCCAATACTATATTACATTAATTTTAAACTGTTCTTTCCTGGAAGACAGACCTCTGTTATGATGACATGAGGTGATGCATGAATTGATGACTGACATTTTTATTTAACTTCTTCAATCACAACAGTATATTTGAACATACACAATAGTTTATTTTTAGCTTACAAACATCTGAGCATAAAGTGCTGGCAAGGAACCCTGGTGTAAACATTAAAATGAAAGTCAGTACAATGTGCAGATTGCAGAAATATACATAAAAAAAATCAGTGGCTTTACCACACTCAGTTTTTCGACATCTGTGAACTACTAGACAGTCATTCAATTAAAAAATAATATTAAATAAATAAAACTAATAAATAAAAAATACACACATCTTACTGATCTCTGCAGTCAGTAACATTACACATAAAGTGCAAACATAATAGCAATTGTATAAACACACACACAAACACGCCTTTAAAGTTTAAAGGCATGAAATTGGACGGTCTAGCCTTCTGATTAGCTAATCAGAAGGCTAGTTCTGATTAGCGTCACCGCTGTCTCGGTGGAGTTTAATAAACTCGGCCGTCTGCTTCTTGCTATCTAAAATATAACCAGACACTGGTGTAAATTCTCGACTGTCTCATACTTCTGTTATGAGTTTTCTGTTTGACGTTTAGTCAGCTGTGTGAAAACCAAGGAGGAACCCACCCGGGGGATTAATAAAGTTTTATTTTATCTAATCTAATAACTTTAATCTCAGCCAAACCGATTTACTCACGAACAAACAAAACACTGAAAAAAGCCCAACAATAACATTTTTAGGTTGTCTAAGTGACTTATATATTACGTTTAACCCGAGCAGCGAAACTCCGCGGTGATCTGAAAATGATGTGCCGGGAGTTGTGCCGTTCTCGGCCGCATCAGTAACCCTCGAGCTCCCAGCTAGCTGTCGAGCTGGTGGGTAGCAGACGCCTCTGAAAACGTCGAAGCACTTTTGCAAATATGGGATATCTTGATAAACCGAGCAGATATTTGATGTTTACACAACTACTTTCTCGCCTGAAAATATGTTAAAAGTTTATTTTGTGACCCAGAAAGATTAGTATGAGTAATTTTAAAACTTAGTAGCGGCCGCCATTGCTGGAAACTGGAGTTTGGCTGGGCCGCGCTATGAATTCTGGGATATGGTAGTAATTTGGACAGCCTTCGGCGCGTCGCTGTGACGTAATCGGTCTACAAATGCGGCCTCAGGAGGATGCAGCCCATGAATTTGGACATGTCCAGAGTATAATCGCAGCCTTTGCGGTTAGAAAATTGCACTTGATCATGTCGCGATATTATCGCAAATGCGATATATCGTTCAGCCCTAGTTTTTATGGTTTTACTTGTACTCTTTGGGACTGAAAGAGAAAGCAACGCATCACAGGTACATGTCTTGATTAGGCTGAATCCTGATTTCTTTTGTGTATTTCCACACATGAAGCTGAAATATCAACAGATGATCAGCTGCAAAAGTAGAAAAGACAGAAAAGAATAAAAAGTCATTTATTTACTGAGTAAAAACATGATTCCATTCTGGCGCATTTTAAATGTTTATCTGTTAATCGATCCTGCATGTTGGCTTGGAGGAATTTCAGCTCGTTGCTCTGCTTCCTATGTGGGAATCTTGGTGGATTTCCTCACATGAACTATTTGCTTCAGGCCATTCCACAACATTTCTGTTAGATTAAGGTCAAGACTTTGACTTGGCCATTTCAAAACATTAACTTTTTCTTCTACCATTTTCTTTCTTTCAGTAGAGCGTCTCGTGTGCTTAGGGGCATTCTCTTCCTCCATGACCAACCTTTTCTTAAGATTCAGTTCATGGACAGATGTCCTGACATTTTTGTTTAGACTTTACCAGGATCATTCAGAATTCATTGTTTAATCAAAAATGGAAATCCATCCTGACTGTAACGTAGTGAAACAGGACCAAACCATTGCAGTATTGCCCTTTCCTAACACAGTTAATATTGCTCAAACCGGGCTTCTGGCTTGTCATTGTGATCTTTAGTAAACTGCAGATGGCCCGCTTTGTTGTTTGCTTTCTCCTTGCAGCCATGCCATGCACATGCTCATTGTTCTTCAGTGTTCTCCTGGTTAGTGGACAAAGTGAAAGAGGTCTTTAGTTACCTAACGTTACCCTGGGTTCCTGTTTGACCTTGCAGATTATTACTGGGTTTTTTTGTTGCTTGACTTCTTTTGAGGAGGTTAGCAAATTTAAATGGCAATCTTTGGTGCACACTCAGTTTGAGTGTGTATTGGTGGAGTCCAGACTAACTTTTCCAGGTCCTTAGTTATTAGCAACAGAATAATGGGAGCATATTTTTGAGCTTAACGATAACTGCATGTAATGTAGTGGTTTTGAACTGTGACTTATTTGAACTACATTATTGATTGGTTATTATTGATTGGTTGAAAACAGTAAGTCAGACAGCCTGTTTTTAGGCTGTGTTTCAGCTGAGAAATAATACTGCCTACTATGAAATATTTCAGTGTTTTCTTGCAAGTACAGTGGACATTTCATCGAGCTCCAGACTTTTTCTGAAATAGAAGGTTAACTTTGTTTATCACCCAACTAAGCTAAGGTTTTCAACTTCTTTCATCATCATCATGTTGTTGCATAGATTAATATTTGTATTTGTATGTGAGAATATATATAACTACATTTAAACAACTATTGACTTTTCAAAGGGCTTTTCAAAGGATTTGTAATTTTACAGCTGCTCTGTTAACACACTGTCTTTTACCAGATGCAGTTTATACAGTGGCCTTAGGTTCATATTAATTTAGAGTCTGTGACGGGGTAATATCAGGCTGGTGTAACACTGGCCACACTCGGTAATTTAATCTGTCGGATTGGATAGCAGCACGAACTTAGCTGAACTTCAGGATCAGGTTGCAGACTTATGCAGCAGCTTTTAGAGTTCTGTGAATAGAGGTCCTTCTGTCACGTTGTCTACATAACAATCCAGGTAGACTTGGGGAGAAGAAAACGTACCACAGGTTCCTGCCGGATTGCAGTCTGGATATGAGGGAACTAGTCTTCAAGGCTTGCACTGTCTCTGTGTGGGAGAAGGTAAGGCCAGGCTAGAAAGCATGATTTGGGAACTTAAATATTACAGTGTGGGTGAGAATATCTGGGAGGTCACGGGAAATATCAGGCAATGATTGACATTTGTCTTTTTGATGCTGTCTTAATGAGAGCATCAGCCTGTATGTGTCTGTCTTACTTCAGGAACATGTGCTTAATTGTCCTTTTTTTTTTTTTTTTTTTTTTTTTTTAGATTTGGTTATGGGTATGTAGTTGTCAGTTTAATGGGGAAAAAGTCATGTGTTAACTGTCAGTCTTAACATTTTGAGAAATTCTGCCTGCACTGTGTCAGATAGCTCCTTCTGGAATGTTCCTAATGTCGCTGGAAGTTTCTAGAAATAGTCAACGTCTCTTTGTTACAAAATATGTCACAGACGGGCAGCTTTCCCCTAAACTCTCAATATTTTGTTTGTCTTTCACAGAATAAGATAACACTGCTTTTCTGGCTTTGATCATATTTCATAAATGTTTTATATTTTAACCAAACAACCATTGCTATAAGTAATAGCAATTAATACTGACTTTTTAATATTGTCATCATCTAGTCTTTAAAGTACAATGAATATTAACCATAACTAATTCCTATTTAAAGTGTTTTATTTTATACCTAATTTGTCAACAATATTGGAGAAGCTGCAACCAGATAATATTTTTGAGTTTTAACTTTAAGATTTATTAAAATTGTTGCTAATGGTTGTAGGGCTGCAAATAACAATTTAAAGCTAGAGTATGTAAAATATCACTATTATATATCATATAATATCACCAGTGATAGATTGCAGTCAACTCCTGCTGTTTTTGCTGCT